>NC_056733.1:220279955-220579955 GCF_019279795.1 Protopterus annectens | reverse complement strand
GAATTACCAAGTGGTGGGTAGCAGCAAGTACTAACACTGGGAGGGATGGGGCATTTAAAACGTGCAACATACAAATTAGTGTGCTATAGAAAAACATATGCCTCTCAATGTTCGAACCACTTCCAGATGGCGGGACAGTAACTAGTATCCAACCGACCCTAAAATGGAAGGGGCAGTTCCTTTTCAGCTCAAACATGTAATGTAACGAGGAATGCTATAATAATAACGTACGACACATTAGAACCGCAAGCTGTGCGCTAACTTAAAACTAAAGCGCACCTCCTAAAACACGCTATTCTCCCGAGTAAACTGTTACCCGCGTACCCCGCAAATGGCTCTCGTTTTGACTCAGATTTTAGTCCTGTCCCTCTAAATCACTCTTAAAACAAGTGACTTTTAGAGGAAAATGTGGTCATGTACACTTAAGAAATAATGACAGTAATTAGAGTTATAAACTTTCTGAAAATGTAAATTAACTCAGATTATTTTATTCTGTCAATGCCTGGATTTACTAGCACTAATATTTTAAAAAGGACCCTGATTAGTTCTGGATTTCTTCTGATTCTGTTAGATTTCTTCATGATTCATTGAGAGGTGTGATTATCCTTGATATACAAAGTACAAATACAATGCTTGAACTGCAGCCT
Source organism: Protopterus annectens (assembly GCF_019279795.1). Classification (NCBI taxonomy): domain Eukaryota; kingdom Metazoa; phylum Chordata; order Ceratodontiformes; family Protopteridae; genus Protopterus; species Protopterus annectens. Next base: position 220,579,308 of record NC_056733.1, on the reverse strand, counting down.
GTGTGCAGACTTAATGGTAAAGCGTAGCCCCCTAAAATACAATCTTGACTGAGCTATTACCCGTCACATTTTGAATGGAAATGGGGCGCCAGTGACACACGTGCAGCTATAATTATGTGTACTTGCGCACGCTCACCTTGTACCCACAATTTCGGCAAATTATACGTAATTATAGCTACACGTGTGTGTCACTGGCGCCCTATTTCTCATTAAAAAGTCACTCGTATCTTCATGTTATCCCTTAAACGCTTAAAATTTAGTTTTACCTGTTGCCTTTCTCATATATCTCAACTACCCATGATTACACTTAATAAACATTGACTCCTTTTAGTTCAGAAAATGCATTTTAATTCACATTCTCCTGTTCTATCAACTTTTGAGGTTAGTGGTACTGGTATTTTTAAAGTCTCTCATGCCTGAGGCATTTGTCCCTGATTATTTCTGGATTTGTTCCTGATTCTGGAGGTAAGTGGTTGAGAGCTACCCCCCACCTAAAAAGTTCACATACCTAATATCTCTCATCATAATGTGCTAATGTGTGTTGCAAGCATAAATTCGTCTAGTTTCAGTTTTTAGTTTATCTCTAGATCATAATATTGTGAACTATGCTGGGGGAAGGGGCTACACAGAGCATGCCTGGTCACACCACTGACTGGAATCTTGTCCGAATCATAAGATTTTCCAGAGAATGTAAGTTACAGTAGACAAAGCATTAATGCGGACTATTCAAGCAGATCGGTCACTCATTAACAGCTTTCTGGAAGCCACAATGGTGTCGAAATCGTTTGTCAGTTTTGTGCACGGAGGGCAGTAACTATATCAAGCTGGCAAAGGCATCAGCAAGTAAGAGGAGAAAAACGATTCCTTACTGCACATAATCGAACTGGTAGCAGCAGCGCAGACTTCCGAGCACTTACTTGTTTCTTGTTGGACAGTATCCCCTTGGACAGGCTGGAGGGCAACTGCCTACCCAGTGCCCCCATCCCAGGAGTCAGGACCCCATAGTTCCAGGGGTTGGACAGCTTGTAATTATAAACGAAGGGCTGCGGGCAGCAGATGTGTTGATGAGAAGGTGGGAGGATTAAATCTTATTAACGTAACCTTTCATCCGCCCTGTTTGTTTCAAAATGTATAACAGCGGGGCACCGAGATTCGAGTCTCCCTCCCCGTGGTTGTGTTTGTGTATACCGTGCCCATACCTCTCATCCTCTCAGTGAAAATAAGGACATTTTTTACAAATTGTTCTTATAAACTTAGAAAGTTGCTAGAATACCAGGTTTTAAATTATTATGAATTTTCTAAAGGATATGAAGTTTGAAATTAAAATATATGTAATTATTTACTATTACTTAATAACTTCAGACCTTAGTACTTTGCGAGAAAACCCGCAGGTTTTATAAGGAACAGACCAAATACATATATATATATATATATATATATATATATATATATATATATATACACATACATATATAGCTATGTGCACACACACACACACACACACACTGGTGCAGCATAACTCCTGCAAATAAAAGAAAAAAACTCTCCTTACTGGCATGACTCTGGCTCTGGCAACACCAACAGAACAGTGGCAGCATAACTACTGTAACACAGAGCAATAAGAGAAAAAGAACAGCTAGTTTAGTTACTTTAACTTCCACGCATGAATCCATGTTAGCGTGAAAAGTCCACTTCATTAATTTTTCATGACAGGTCTTGCAGCTGTAAGAGTGTGTGGGGGGTGGCTCCCCCTCCCCCTGGCTCTATGGTCCCGGCACCCATGATCAGTTTGTAATTAATCCTGGAGAGTGGGGTTTTCTGAATTAGACCTTCCTGATACACAAGTTAAATAAATATTCAACTAAATAAATAATGGATGAATGGCTGATTAAATGAGTATCCAAAGTTAGTCTGCTACATATGGTCATTGCTGGTCATTTTTTTTCTACGTCGTGTCCTGTGCTGTTCTGACTATTTCTGGTACCTCACACTAGCCCGGCAAATGGAGCTGGCTACTGGGAAAACAGTTTTAATGCATTCACTCCCTCAGCCAAAACAATGTGCCTTGGGTCACTCCTCTCTCCTCTCCTCTGTAAATACTATTATTGTTATTTTTCTGTGTATGGTCATTTAGGGACTTTTGTAATGCTAGCCTATTACAGTCAAATTTCATAGGATGCCAACACCTATGGATCCAGTTTAGAAGGCAGCCTCTTTGCTTTTGATTTCTGCCAGCACCTCAATAATGGATCTACTACAAGTGTTCCTGTAGTAGCTTGCAACATGCTTGCTCACTGCCATTTGCTCAATGGCAAGTGCTCTAGCTCTCACTAGCCTAGTTGTAATTACCTAGCATTCCCACCACCCAATTCTCTAACCCTAAAACTCTCTCACACTGTTCCTAACCCTATGCTGAGTACTTGTTCCCTAACTCTAGCCCTAAAACCCCATTGCCCCTCCCTAAATGTAAAATTCCGAATAGCCTCTTAAACCTAAAACTCTAATTCTCCTCTTTCTATCTACTTCTAAAGTCCTTGATCTCTCCCTAAACCTAAAACTCCACTACCCATCCCTAACTCTAAAGTCTCTGATTGCTGCCGATTTCCCAAGCCACTCCCTAAACCTAAACATCTAACCCATTCTCAAACCTTAAAACTCTCCTCCCACTCCCTAAACCTAAATACCCCTTTTCAATGGTTGGGGCTTGGCATAATTATTAAGGTGTTTGACTCACAAACGCAGGGTACAGTGTTTGATTCTCACCTTTGGGAGAGAAATTGCCTAAGCTTAGAATGGCCCATTAAGGCAGCTAGCCTAGTAATTAGCTATGAACTTATAAACCCCAGCTCAATAGCACAGAAGTTAAGGTGCAGGATTACAAATTGGTAGACCACATGGGTTTGAAAACTGGTTGGGGCACAAGTGGGTGGCAGCAGTATCTGTACAGAAGAAAGACCTGGCAATCTACTTCTATAATATGCCATGAGACCTCTATGGGGCCTACCCAGAGAGTCACCATGAGTCAATTTAGTGGGTGGGTTTGGCATAATGGTTAAGGTTTTCATAGAAAAAAGGTACATGGTTTGATTCTGATCTGGGGTTATTGGCTACACTAAAAATTGCCATTTGGGGAAGTTAGCCTAGAATTCTCATATGGACCTATGAACTGCTGCTTAAAACCTTAAGCTGCACTTCTTGTTTCTGCCATGCTTACTTTGCTCAAATTCAATATGTTCATCAGGATATGCCTGCTCCATTCTCTCTGCACAGCTGTTGCACCTTACCTGAACTCATATTGCAAATGACAGTATATGCAGTCTACAAGATGCTTGAGTCCCAGGCTTCAAGACATTGGTCTCCAAGCATCTGGGACTCAAACAGTTGTAGTAGACCCCTCAATAATTTCATACAGAAATCAGTGCATGTCCTTCCTAAGTATAATGACAATTTTAAAAGTAAATCCACATGGCGGAGCATTTTTATCATAAACTGTGTGACATCCCCTCTCTGGGCCAGTAATTAAGGAGCCTCAGTCCTTAAGACTGACACTGGAGAGGGATATTTACTTGGAATAAAAATGGATGCACCCAGTGTTTCCAGATGCAGCTCTCTGCATCAAGCACAATTTCCCTTATGAGCACACAGGGAAAACACTCAGCCCAGGGTCTGGGTTTTTCTCTCTCTCTCTGTCTCTTCCCAGGTCCCCAATAAGGCTCCCCACTGCACAGCTGTTGAGTTAACTCCTCAGTCAAGCATCAAAGCCAAGTCCTCCAGCACCCTCTCTGTGAAATTAGTGCTTCATGTCCCTGCTTTAAGTAGCTGACATGCACACTCTTTGATATTTGATTTGCACACATACACACACACACACACACACACACACACATGCACCTGGGAAAGGCTGGCACAGTTTACCTGCTGTGCCCCATTTTTCCCAGACTATAAGGTAGTTATCCCTGCCACCAGACACTACAAAGCCAGCTACCTAACACTCTTGCAAGGATACCCAATTATAATGAGTAAAATTAATATTAATACAAATTGTAATGTTGACCAAACAGTCAGGCTTTCAGGAGTGGCCACAGTGTCACCAGTAGATATAAATACTCTCAAATATTAAAATATTTTCTAAAGGACCAACCACAATAAAAAGTTTAAATATATTTAATAACAAATAATAAAATTACATGAAAAGACTAAATATCTATTTACAGTAAACACCAGAGTTTCAATCACAGGAAATATTAAAAATAACACAGCAGGAAAGATTCACACAGTTACAGAAAAACAATACGTAACTCTTCTCACTAAACTTTCCTGACTGATCTAGAGAATTACTGTTCCTACTTACTTAATAGAGCAAGGCAAGATGAAGTAGATGGGGGTCCTTCTATGTCAAGTTACAAGAAACAGACTGCTGCTGAGACTTCAGTCTCCTCTAATATTAAAACATTATTTATGTACAGAATGACATCACATCCATCTGGTCATCTGACCTCTGGTTCCCCTGCAACTCCCCATTGCTAGAAACTGCCAGGATTTAACACCTACATATCAATAATACACACACAAGAGCATTGTTCAGATCTGGGGCATTACTTGGAAGCCATAAAACAATTACAAACTTCTACTCATCCTACAGAGACTAACAAACCATGCTTCTTACAGACATGGTGCCTCTTACTTCATTCAAAACTATGAAATAACAACTCTATTGCCAAGGCTCAGTAATTTAATTTTCTTACTATTTCCCAAAGTCAGGTGGATTGAGATTAACCTCTTCTCTTCCAGTATCCTCTGTTACAATATATACATTTAAGCAGTTACAGTAATTTATGTACATTTCTTTTCTGCATGGCAGGGCCCACTGTTAATATATTTTTAACACAGTCAACTTTACAAATACATTTTTCAACACAAGCATCTGTACAAATCAGTTTGATATACAAATAACATATAATTCTTTACTAAATTCCAGCTAGCTGTACCAGCATATGTTACACACCCACTGCCCTACTTCTCCTGGCATAGTTGGCAATACCTCACATTGTTGCAAACTGTATAACAGAAGATGAGTTGGAGAAGTTCTATTTTGCATTGTCTGTTAAGTGTTGTATACTTTTTCTGTGGAGCTTCTCTCCCTGGGCCTCCACTGAAAATGGGAGAAACCCCAGTCAGAATTTTCTGGTAAATAAAGTGAAATAAATAAAATAAATAAATAAAAAAGATCTTGAACATCTAAAAAAAAGTCAGCTTTTCCTGGTTAGGGGTCACCACAGCAGAACTCCCATCCACTAACGGTTGGCAGTGGATTTTTATGGTGCCGAGTTGCCAGCCCGATGCCCAACCTTCAAAGAAGGCACACCCATTCACACATGCACCTACCTGCATGTCTTTAATGTCACTTGACCACGGGGAGGACATGCAGACTCCACACAGAAGGCGCTTCAGCTGGGAATCGAACAGGAGAACCTCTTGCTGTGAGGCGACAACGCTAACCGCTGCACCACCGCGGCCTCATAAAAAAATCCAATTCCACTGCTTCAGAATTGTGTTGAAACAGACTACCAAATAACTTAAGTGCAACTTTAGGAAATATAAAGTAGAGTGTGAACATTATAGAAAGTCATCCAACTTGTTTCCTTTCTGTTGCTAGCCTCTTAGCACTTGATCTCCTCAGGTAGAGTAGCTACTGCCTTACGTTCACTGATAATGGACTCTAACTGACTGTAATCCTATCTTTGTCCAACCTTTTGAGTAGAGAATTGGTATGCCTAACAAATGAGTCACTAATCATGAGAATAGTTATGGGATTCTTATTAGAATGCTGAAAGCTTAAAATAGCAAACGATCTAAAGGTCAGAAATGCCAGATCTCAATCTGCTTTTTGTGAGATTGCGATACAGTGAGGATTGGTATATTTGCCCTTTCCTCACTGTAGTGCGATCTCAGAGTTGGTATATATATTTAGCGGGGGTGGGGGGGCATAGCCCCCAACAATAGCGTATTTGATGTCTTGCATTTTTGACCTTTAGGTTGTTCGTATTATTGGATTTTTGTTTATGTAATATAGACCGTATTTATGTTAGCAGAGTATTTAGGAGTACAAGACTGGAAGTGATCTAACTCTTGGTGACTTAATGCTGCAGGTATGCATGAAGGAAATGAGTTGGAGAATTTCCACTGAAATCTGTTCTTATTAGTTTCCACTCCATGTGTAGAACTTCCTTTTCATTCAGACTGAATGAGTTATCACATTTGATGTTGACCGAGTGTCTTAACCTACACCTTTTTTGTGTAACCTTCCTTTTAGTCCTTCATTGGTAAGGTAAGATAATATTAGATAAAATAGCAACAATCATTTCCTTTGACTTACTTGTATAATTATAAACTTTCTTTACCTCATATTTACATTGGGTAGCAATAAAATATTCCACACTATAATATCTTTCTTTTTCTTTTTTCTTTCTTTTTTTTTTTTTTTTGGCTGTTACAGTTTTCCAATTTATTCATAAACGGTCCATAGCTTCAATTGAAGTTAAAATGTTACTGGACTGAGTATAGAAGGCATCTTCTTCTAATGAATTAAATATTCTTGTTCCTTCCTGCAGGAAAATTCTAATCCTGGCTGGAAAAAGCAAATGCACTTTGATGTTATTCTTTAGTTCTTTGATGAATAGCAAGCTCTGATTTATTTTCTCCAGCACTTTACTGGAATACTCATTATCAAAATTGAAATGAGTTGGAGAATTTCCACTGAAATCTGTTCTTATTAGTTTCAGCAGGCTTTAGAAGATTTTTTAATGCCCTCTCCAACAATCATGTGGTAGCCAAAATGTTTGTCATTAGGGTATGCCTCCCTAGACCATACATAGCAATGTGATTTTGTTGAGTATGTTCTGGCATTTAAGGTGTGAGTGTATGAGGTTCACTATGCATGGTTTTAGGTGAGAGGGGATGCCTTCAAATTAGTTAAATCTTTGTACCTGTCATAGAAAGAGTTATTTCTGTTAGGTAATAATTAACCTATCAACCTGATTTAAAGGACTTATTACTTAAAGAAATTGAAAATATATGAACCTAAATAATAATAAATTAGGAATAATATTATCTTATAGGATTATTTAAAATTCTATTTTTGGGAAAAGTAAACTTGCTGTAATAAGATAAACAAAAATGTAATTTTGATATTTTAATTTTGCATGAAGATTTTACATTTGGAAAATGAATGGACAGAAAGGATTAAAAAACATATTAGAATTGTCAATGACTTAAAGAATAGCAATAAATATCAATACACAAACTAGAATTATCATTAGAAAAAAATACAGTCATTTGCCTTAACTCCAAAAGGTTTACATAGATTGGCTAATAGAACAAGACTTCTTAATAAAAAAACAACCAATTTAAATGTGTAAAAAATACAGAAATGGGAAACTGGGATCTTTAAAATTACAAGGCCCCTAAAGATCCTTTTCTAATGTAAATAAGACTATGACATGTCGGTGGTCAATGCGGAAATGAATGACCTGGGGCACAAAACCCTGAGGGACATTCAGAGAGTCACATCAGAAATTTCCATGCACATGACAAATGCAGGCAAGTTTCTGGTCCTGAATGGAATCATTCTTTCAGCAAAAATGATGCCTAGGTCAAAGAAAAGGTAACATAGCCAAAATGGTGGACTGGCGGCAACTTTGAATAGGATCTCTCAAGATTTCTAATAAATTTGACAGGAATTTACCATTCCAAGGATCATGAAAGGAACCACTTTAAGGAAAAAAAACCTTTTAACAATACTCTGTCTTTAGATCTCTTATTTGATAAGATTTATTAGAAATTTTCAGTTAGTTTAGATAAAATCAATTAACATTGTAACCAGAAAATGAATAAATCAGTCTAAACCAGCCTGTGTTAGTAACATGAAAAAGAACTACAGTCTCTGGTGTCTAATATACAAGAGAGTCATACCTCTCAACTGTACAGATTTTTGCAGAATGTCCAGATTTTTGTCTCATATTTTTGATCTGTTTTTCATAAAATTGTGGTTTTCTGGTAATTTTGTGGCAAATCATTAAAGACTGAAGTTAAAAAGTAATGGCAGACATTTGAATTTCAGACTTCATTCACTTCAGAAAATTAATGCTAATGCTAAACATGTTATTCTATCAACTTTATATGTCTGTAAGAGCAATATTTAAAAAATTCCCCCATTTTTGGGCCTTTGTCCAGATTTCTTGCTCTAAGAGGTTGGGAGGTATGAAGAGAGTTCAGTGAAAATTGATAAATTGGATAGTAAAATGGGCTATACCAGGGAAATGTAACACATAAATCTTCTTAAAAACATGATAAAACAACAGAATACAAAATGAGTGGTATTGAAGATGCCCTGAATAAATTGGAAGAAAGACTTAATGCAGAAGAGTCTTAAACAGAATTTATTCTCAAGCAAAACACTTAGCTACTAGAGAAAGTTGATAATTTCGAAAATAGGGGCAAATAATCTAAAGATATACGGAGTACCAGAACACATGGAAGGAACAAACACGATAAACTTTCTCATTATGTGGATCCCCAAAATTTTGAATCATCTAGAGGTGTTACTTTATTGCATAGAGACAGACCATTTTCTAAACAATCTAACAAGAAAGGGGCTCCACAAGATCTATTGTAGTTAATTATTATCAAATATAGATAAAGATCTAATGTTACAAATGACATGGATAAATTCTACCCCTAAAGTGTGGGAAACACAATCAATTTTGATAATGAGTATTCCAGTAAAGTGCTGGAGAAAATAAATCAGAGCTTGCTATTCATCAAAGAACTAAAGAATAACATCAAAGTGCATTTGCTTTTTCCAGCCAGGATTAGAATTTTCCTGCAGGAAGGAACAAGAATATTTAATTCATTAGAAGAAGATGCCTTCTATACTCAGTCCAGTAACATTTTAACTTCAATTGAAGCTATGGACCGTTTATGAATAAATTGGAAAACTGTAACAGCCAAAAAAAAAAAAAAAGAAAGAAAAAAGAAAAAGAAAGATATTATAGTGTGGAATATTTTATTGCTACCCAATGTAAATATGAGGTAAAGAAAGTTTATAATTATACAAGTAAGTCAAAGGAAATGATTGTTGCTATTTTATCTAATATTATCTTACCTTACCAATGAAGGACTAAAAGGAAGGTTACACAAAAAAGGTGTAGGTTAAGACACTCGGTCAACATCAAATGTGATAACTCATTCAGTCTGAATGAAAAGGAAGTTCTACACATGGAGTTGCAGACTAATGGAAGAAGACAAGCAAGAGGTAAAATCCAATGGACTTAATAAATGTAAACTGAAAGAGTTATCATATGGATGGATAGTACATATTACTGCTATATTAGTTTTATAATGGAATTTAATCACACACCCAGCATTCATAGTAACAGTTGTAAACTGACAGTAGAGAATAGGCTGTAGTCTGATTATAGCAAACTCTGTACTTTTCTTTGTCTTGTTTAGGGTGAAAAAGTCAGTTTAGAGTGACAGACTTGACTAGGAACATGGGTATCCATGATATGCCAGAATTTTTTTATATTAGAAAGTTAGTTTTGAATTGCATTCTATTATGTTATTTTTTAGTAATACACTATATATGAAGGCAGTAATTGTACCACATAATACATAGCAACTAGAGTATTAAGTCAGGAAATTTGCAAAGATTCAGTTGACATAAATTTGTTAACAGCTAAGGGGAGAATCAATATAAAATGAAAACACTGAAAGTACTGTCACTTAATATTAATGGTATAAACTGTGGCAATGAAAGAATATATCTATTTATGTATGTATGTATGTATGCATGGTTCCCATTCAGAAGCCTGAAACATCATAAGCCTGAAAATCAAAATCCTGAAACCAAAAGCCTGAAAATTCAGAATCCTGAAAACTCAAAATCCTGAAAGCCCAAAATCCTGAAAGACCAAAATCCTGAAACTCAAAATCCTGAAAACACAAATAATGCTAATATGTCACTATAAAGACACTAATATCTACCAACTGACCCTGACCCTAACCCTAACCCTAAGGTCCGTCACTATCGCACACTCACCTGACCCGCGCCCTAACCCTAACTCACTTAAACCGCCCCTAACCCCAATATTTGTCACTATTGCATACATGCCTAACCTGCGCTCTAACCCTAACTCACTTAAACCGCCCCTAACCCTAACATAAAACCATCCGCACACTTACCTGACCCCAACGCATGACCTAACACCACAGGGCTAACAATAGCAAAGCCACAATGACATCAGTATGTCTATTTTGTGTTTTCAGGATTTTGAGTTTCAGGATTTTGGTCTTTCAGGATTTTGGGCTTTCAGGATTTTGAGTTTTCAGGATTCTGAATTTTCAGGCTTTTGGTTTCAGGATTTTGATTTTCAGGCTTATGATGTTTCAGGCTTCTGAATGGGAACCATATGCATGTATGTATTTGTTTGTTTGTTTTTTAAAACCAAAATCAGCTTTGTTTGTTTAAATTCTATTACAAATTGTACAGTTCTCATGAATGCTATACTTTATTTCTCCTAGTGAATTGATCATTAAAATTCATCTTTATTTACAAATACAAACCTCAACCTTTATACATCAGGCTCAATCCAGAATCAGGAGTTACATAAAATACTTTCATGTCCCCAAACAGTCCACCCTTTTCATATGACTTAATAGTAATAATTCCTTATCTAGTCCCTTTTAGAAAGACTAATGATACGTTCCTTCTTACTTTTTATGCATTCCCATGCAATCTCATTACCAACTTCCCTGTTACTTATATTCCATCTTTACTATTTTTTAAAGGTCCTACTTTTTGTAAAATGCACACATACTTTAACTTATAATGCCCCCCAAAGTTGGGGAAATTCTTAACCATGGTGTAAGTTGATGCACAGTTCACACATATAGCCTTCAACTTTTACTCATTCATCTTATACTAAGAGATCACCCTGAATTTTCTTAATATAGGAAACAACCTGGGTATGTTTATGCCTGGTTTAGTAAGATATGAGATGATATAATTGCCAAATAGAGCCAATTTTAATTCCCTTCCCTTCCAGTTCCAAATCTTCACTTTAGACTGGCATATCTTGTGCTAAAGTGGTTCCAGGTACAATAGAAACTATAGAAGGGATAGAGGGCATCTATTTCTGGTCCCTGTTTCCACCTTAAATTCCTCCGACAGTGTTGTATTTATCTTTATAATGGTTTTAGACTCATTGTAAGCCTCCTAACTATTAAACATACCTGGGAACCTAATAAATCAAAATCTCCCTATCTCTGAGGGTGCAACTGTTTTTACCTTGTAAAAATTAGAGTAAGGAGCTTGAACAAATGTTAATAACTAAATCACAGCACACAAACAATTTACAACAACACCCATCATCCCCAGTACTGCCATCTTCCTTCTTATAGATTCAGCTCTAATTAGGCATCTTCTCTACACCATCTGTCCTTCCTACCCCACCAAAACCAGCAATTGTTTAAATTACCTGCTAGCCTCTAAATAATATTATCTATTAGTATATCTAGCTCCTTCCCACTCAGTATTTAGTCACTCCACTTGTTGGTTCTGCTATCTGATAAGATTTAACTTCATTTCCCTTGTTACTCTGAATAAGTAACACTGTTGTTCCAAAATTTGTTCAATATTTGACCATACCTTTGTGCTTATTTGTTCCTGCCTATGTACTCCCTAATCTCCTAACCCATATGACACATACTGATGCATTCCACCCACTTGCTTGCTCCACATATTAGCTCTGTTCCCATCATCTATTTTTTCTAATGATAATTCACCTTGACAATGTGTGTGCGCATCTTCTTTTGAGTTATTCACTCTTCTCCAACCTTCATTCAAAAGCAATTCCACCAACTGAAAATTTCTCCTGATTTCTTATTATAAGCATGCTTGACAATTTTAAAACCCATTTTTGTACACTTACTCATCCAAAAATATATAACATAAAAAAATGTTTAAAACATAATCTGAGGACTGAGGCATGATTGTATTTATTTATTTGTCTTTTTTTGATTGGGAAGGTCAGACTGGTCAAAGCCCTTTTTCAGAGGAGGCACTGGCAGAAAAGCTCCAGCACTCTTACATGGTGCCGTTACATATTCAAAAATTCATGCTTCAGTTACATATTCAAAATTACATTTGTATACAGTTTCCTTTAGAAGTAATATTACGTTTTGTATTTTGGAGCAAAGAAGTACAACCTGGTATTTTGCCAAGGAAAGATTAGCCTGCAATTGTAGAAAAAAGTGGGTTTAAATTACTCTTACATAAACATGGAATATTATCAATATCAGATGAAAGAGAATACATTTTTTGTTTGGCGCATGCAAAATGTTGCCTACTGACACTATTGGTGTAGATGGATTGTAGAGATTCAGTTTTAGGAGTATGTCAATTCAAAATGGTGTTATAAGAAGTATTAGTGGGAGCAGAAGGTATGTTATTGATGCTAATGGGAGAAAGACATTGCAAAGAGAGATTTAAGATAAATTATAAACTATGACATTGTAGAAAAGAAAGGCTATTAGGTAGGGGAGTATGGGTGGGAGATGTAGGAATTAAAGTAGGATTTAAGGAGTCTGTTTGGTGACCTGCTTTACCTGGAGTGGTACATGATCATAACCAGGAGTGGTTGAGATGTTGTTTGAGTAGTACTTTAAAGGGGTCTATATTACATAATCGAAAAATAATTTAACCGAATGGGATTTAACATCAAAATGCACATCCTCAAACTCAGTCTTATGGAGGGCTGTGCCCCCCACACACCCAGCTAATTATATATACCAACTCTGAGATTGCACTACAGTGAGGAAAGGACACATTTTCCAATCTTCACTGTACCACAATCTCACTATCAACAGCTCGATGAAGTGCATTTCAATGTTAAATTCCATTCAGCTAAATTATTTTTTGATTACATAATATAGACCCCTTTAAAGTGTGGGAGTTTATCTGTTAGTTTTACTTGTGCAGGGACATCGAGATCCAGAGTTTAGAGACATGTTATGAGTACATGGATTACACTGCAGAATTACACACCCTGTTAGTGTGTAATAGAAATTGTTCACTGGTGCAGAGATCAGTGAACAATTTCTATCACACACTGACAGTGCTTGTAATTCTGCAGGGAAATCCATATATTCATAACATGTCTCTAAACTCTGGAACTCCATCCCTACCCAAGTATAACTAACAGATAAACTCCCAAACTTTAAAGCACTGCTCATATGAAAGTCAGTCAATGCATGAGCTTACCTTATTTTGTGTAACAAAACTTAAACCATACATGAATATCATGATATTAAATTAATCTCTTATTCATGTTAGTCAGTTAATATGCTATCACTGCCACTAGTTTGTTAAATTACTGCCCAGAGCAGTTCTCATTGTTCTTCCTCAGGTAATATATATCCTCAACTGCTGACCTTCAATCCCTATTTGCTCTTTTAACAACATTTCTCTCACTCTCTTGATGTTTTTCATTATTTCTCTCAGTTTGTCCTGCAGCTTCTGCCTAAATACCTGGAAGGTTTCAAACGCCATCTTTCGTTGCCTCTTCTCTGCTCCTGTGTCTTCTTCCCTGCTGCTTCTCCACCTCTCTCTCTCTAACTGGATTTTATCTTCAGGTAAGTTTTTATATTGCTCCAGTTCAGCCACTGTTTCCTCTGAAGCTACAAAAGTCTTGACTCCTACTGGAAAAAAATATTTTAAAAATTGATGCGTATAATAACTTAAATGTTACATTATGATTCCTGCAAACGTTAAAACATGGCACAGAATTGTGTTTACCGGTGAGTAATCTTGATCCACAAAAACTCTGCCTTCTCCACTTTCAAAATCTTTCCCTTCTTCCACAGCTCATTAAGTACCAAAAATTCCTTTAATTGAAATGTTTGCAGTTTTACTACTATGGGTCATGGTTAGTAGATCTCTGTGACCCCAGTTAGGTAAACCTAATGCACTCATTTCAATGTAATTTCTTCCAGTGAAAAAACAGTCCATTTACTTTTCAGGCTAATAATATTTTTTACAGTCTATCTTTGCTCCCTTTAGGCACATTACTGAAACAAAGATTTTCGTCCCTCCCTTCCCAGTCCTCCTGCTGTATTATTGTTTACATAATTTCTCTTCGGGCTGTTTCCATCTCCACTAAGCATATGGCATGACACATTATTGATGGATTTACTGCACATCAGCAAGTGAAATGGAATCAGAAATACTCAGTCTTGAGATCTAAACCTCTTCTGCAACATCCAAAGAATGGTTTGGAGAGACAGGTATATTTTACAGAAGATACCACAGTTATGGAACAGACTCCCCATTCACATAAAACAAAGTTCATCCCTGCCTATTTTTCAAATGCAACTTAGATCTATGGATGGGAAACAGAAAATTTACCCCAGGGCAATCCCCTATACTACTAATGGACACACAACTCCTAAATGCTTTATGCCATGCGTAGGTCCCCTCAAGCTATCTATGGTATGATATCAGTTAATCTCATTAGGGGTAATATATAATTATCAACCATGGAATCGGTAAGACCAATCTATGCCCAAATGGGTAGGTTATTTTGAGCACAAAAAAGGGAAATTGGCTAGGCTTAAAATGGCCCTCCATGGCAGCTAGTCTAGTACTTAAATACGAACCTATAATCCTATATGATCACTGTCCATCTTTTTCAAATTATGTTTTTAGCACCTTTATTAAATCATCAAGATTTATAAGACACAGAGAAACATGCATTAAACAAAATATATTAACATTTTCCATTTACATACACTGTACATCACATATCTTTTCTTTCTTTATAACTATCATCAGTCCAACATTACACGATTTGCTCAATTCCTACTGTGATGATAGTAGGTACTGCCAGCCATGCCAGGAGAAATAGGGCTGTGGATTTGTATCATATGGCAGCACAACTGGCTGGAATTTTGTAAATAATTATATGTCATTTGTATATCAAACTGATTTGTACAGATGCTTGAGCTGAAAATGTATTTATGAGGTTTGCTTGTGTTAAACTGTATCAACAGTGTGCCCTGCTGGAAGGAAAATAGATATACATGAATTATTGTAATTGTTTAAATGTATACATTGTAACAGCATATACGGGAAATGAAGAGGTTAATATTAATCCACCTGAGTTTGCAAAATATTCTTGAAATCAAATTACTTTATGGGTTAAGCCATAAAGATGTTATCCCACAAATATGAATGGAGCCAGAGACGCAATGTCTGGGCTACAGAATAGTTGGTAGCTCCTGGAGGAAGAGTGAAATGGTTTTATGCTTTTATGACTTCCAGCATCTGCACTACATCTGACCAAAGCTCTATCTGTGTGTATTGTAGCACATAGGTGCTAAATCCTGGTAGATTCTAGTGATGGCGGTTAGTGCGGGAAACAGAGTCAGATGACCAGATATATGTGATGTCATTCTGTACAGAAATAATGTTTTAATACTAGAGGAGACTGAAGGCTGAGCAGCATTCTGTATTCTGTCTTGGATCTGACAACAAGGGCCACTCACCCACATTATCTTGCCTTGCTCTATTCAGTAAGCAGGAACAGTAATTATTTTAGGCAATCAGGTATAGATAGTGAGACTAGCTAAATATAGTTTTTCTATTTACTTTTTCTATAACTGTGTGAAACTTTCCGTCAGTGTTATTTTTAATATTCCCTGTGGCTGAAACTCTGGTGTTTACTGTAAACAGATATTTACTATTTTCTTGATCTTTTATTATTTATTATTAAATATATTTAAACTTCCCATTGTGGCCAGTCCTTTTTAGAAGATATTTAAGCTTTGAGAGTATTTCCACATATTTATTTGGTGATAACTGTGGCCACTCCTGAAGCCTGGCTGTTTGGTCAAAATTAACATTTGTATTAATATTAATTTCACTCAGTATAACTGGGTACTTTTGTAAGAGCCTTAGATAGCTGGCTTTGTAGTGCCTGGTTGCAGCAATAACTACTTTATAGCCTGGGCAGATGGGGGCATAGCTAGTAAAGAGGTGTGTGTGTGTGTGTGTGTGTGTGTGTGTGTGTGTGTGTGTGTGTGTGTGTGTGTGTAAATCAAATCTCAAAGTGTGTGTGTGTGTGTGTGTGTGTGTGTGTGTGTGTGTCAGCTACTTGGAGCAGGGACACAAAACACTGGTTTCACAGAGAAAGTGGTGGAGGACTTGACTTGGGTTCTAGGCTGAGGACTTAACTCTGAAGCTGTGCCAGTGGGGAGTTTTACTGGGGACCCGGAGGAAGGCAGATAAATTCAGACCCCAGGCTGAATGTGTTCCCTGTGTCCTCTGTGTGCTCTTAAGGGAAATTATGCTTGATGAAAAGAGGTCCGCATCTGGAAATACTGAGTGTATCCATTTGCATTCCAAGTGAATGTCCCTCTCCAGTGTCAGTGGTGAGGATTCAGGCTCCTTGATTACTGGCCCAGTGTAGGAATGTCACACCTGCCTTCAATTAAACTTCAGTACTCCTCCTCTTGAACATTATTCAGCATGTATTGTTCCAAATATTTCCATTTATTTGTATGCAATTTGCTCCTTACTTTTTCTAAAGATCCCCTTTCCAGTTCTTTTATCTCTTTTATAATATTCGGTACTTCAAATAAAGATGGTTTAGACTTTGATTGATTTTCATTTTCTACAAATTGCCTTTTTGGCGGCCAATACAGTTAAACTTGCTATGTCTAGGCAATTCAGATCCTGTGTTCTTAGTTACAGCCATTTGCCTATGCAATATTTCTGACAGATTAGTCCGTAGGGAATTTTTAAAATCTGCCAACTCATTACACTTCCAAAAACATATGTTTCAAGTTACCTCTTTCCTCCCCATCACACCCCCAAAATTTGCTGTTTAACTGAGGAAAAATTCTTTGAAGTCTGCTTGGGGAATTTGTTGCATACTAGGGAGTCATATATATTTCCTCCAATAGTTCCCTTGTAAATTGTTTTTCCAGTCTCTCTCTTGCCAATCTTTTCTAACCTCATCTGATTGATTCTTATAGTTATTGTGCAATATATTTTATATTCCCAACTGATTATCCATTTTTAAAAGTAGCTTCTGTTCTAGATTCAACCAAAAGGTCCACCAATACAAACAATCCCAAATCCAGTGATAAAGTCCACAGAAGAAGATCACAAATGCCAAAACCCAAGATATTCCATGGAGCAGCAGGCAGATATGAAGCAAATAATAGGTTCACTACAAAAAATACAAGCCGTTTATTGAAAATGTAAGCGCTTTTGAAATGTTCAACATTTCTTCATCAGACATGTCCACCTACTTGCAGTCATCCCTACTGGCAAAATCTTTTTCCTCCAGTCTCATGTTGGCTTAGTTCTTAGAATACTTTCTCCTAATTTATGAACATGATATTCTGCATGGTTGTTACTATTCTCCTTAAGGATCTGCATCCAAAATCCCTCTCTCTCCTTATTTTCTGAACGTCCCCCTACTTTATCATCATCCCTTTACACTTTTAATTATAACATTCTGTCTATGTTATATATACAAACCTTAATTTTGTATCTCTGACATATCCCTTCAAATCAGGTAGTCCTAAACAATCTTGTTCTATTGCCCTCTTCCACTCCCACATAGATTCTTTCAAGTCTTTATTAATTATTGTCAACAACTTCTACTCTGGTTAATAAAAAATTCCCAGTATAAATCTAAAGGGACTAAAAACATTTTACTGCTTGTATCTTATCATCTATATCCTTAAACAAGAGCTTCCAGTTTCTCAGTTTTTATTATGTTTAGTCTCTTACCACATATCCTTAGCTACTATAACATAAGCCATTTTAATCCATACTCATAAATATTTCAGTTTATTGTGTCTGCATAAATATGAGCACTACTAAACTAATTCATTGTGGGTGCATAATTTATGGCTGTAGACTTTGTTTTGCCTTGATTAGTTTTATATCCTGGAAAAAACTTGAAACTTCCACAGAATGTTTCACAGCAGTGAAATGTCCTTTTTCTGGATTTATCAGGTATAAAATATCATCTGCAAATAATTTTTCTTGATTACCATACCACTAATATCATTATAATATTCAATGGCTCTAAATATAAAGCACATAACAAAGGGGAAAGATAACAGTCCTGCCTAGTTTATTTTATTAGAGGGAATCCTCTCACTTCAGTTCTTGCATCTGATCCTTCGTATATCCTCCTAATTAACCTTATTATTTTTTTAGAGAATGCAAATACTTCCATTGCCTGACTCATGAAAACCCAGATTAATCTGTTGAATGCTTTTTCTACATCAAAGCCCAGCAACAACAGCAGTATTTTCTTACATTTTGCTTCCATCTGGCTGTTGTTAAATGTTTGCCTACCCTCCACAAAAATCACATTGATCTATATCTATCAGTTTTGGCAACACTTTTGACCTTCTTTTAATATAATTGGTTTAGACTTTGATTTCCATTTCCAGTAACTGCTTTTTTGGCAGCCACCAGAATTAAACTTAACAAGGCCTTACTATGTCTAGGCAATTCAGATCCCGTTTCACTACAAAAAAAAATAATAGTTCCTTAGTTACACTCATTTAATCATCCGATATTTAAGACAGGGTACTCTCTAGAGAATTGTTAAAGTCTCTCTACTCATTGCACTTTCAAAACATATGTTCTCAGTTACCATTTTCTTCCTCATCACACCTCCAACATTTGCCATCTACATGAGGAAAAATTCTTTGAAGTCTTCTTTGGGGTATTAAAATACCCATGTAAACAATTCCAAGCAAACATTCTAAATCTTCTAGGTTTTGTTGTATATTTGCAAGCCACAAACATATGTCCATCAATTGTTTCCTTGTGAATTGCTTATCCGATTTCTCTTCCCAATCTTTTCTAACCTCTTCTGATTGATTCCTATAGTTATCATGCAATATTTTATACATCTTCAGCAGCTTCTGTTCTAGATTCAACTAAAAACTCTACCAGAGTAGGCCTTTCACTTAGGATTCCCCTATCCCTTTATCTTTGCCTGCACTCTGATATCAATCCCTGATAGGGAAGGCAGTCTCTAGCCTCTAGCCCAAATGTCTTCTTGGCCTCTTCCCATTCTATTACCTTTTTCTTGTTAGTTATTTGTGCCCAATACCTTGGTTACTTTGCCAGTTTTCTCCAGTAAATTCCAGACCATTCTTGCCTATTTTCTGTACTCCTAATTGCAGTCATCCATATTGGCAGAATCTACTTTCTCCATTCCTGCGTTGGCTTAGTTTTTAAAATACCTTCTGATACTTTAAAATATAATATTCTCCATGGCTGTTGTTATTCTTGTTAAAGATCTGAATCCAAAATCCTTCCCTCTCTTTATTTTTTGAATTCCGTCCCTTCTCTTCATCATCAGCCTTTCCCACTTTGAATTATAGCTTTGTACTTGTGTTGTGTATACAAGTCATAACTGTGTAGCTCTATCATATTCAATGAAATCAGGTAATCCTAAACCACGTTGTTCTGTTGGAAGAATTAACTTCTCCCAGCTGACCCTTGCCCTCATCCCCTTACAGATAAAATCCTTCAACTCTTTATTAATTACTGTCTACAACTTCTCTTCTCATTGATAAAATGTGACTGACCTGTATATAAAACTAAAAGGACTAAAAACATTTTCACCACTTGTATCTTGCTATCTATATTGTAAACAAGAGCATTAATTTTCTCAGTTTTTGTATTATCTTTTGTTTAGTCTTTAGCTGCCATAACAGGATCCTTTTTAACACATACTCCAAAAATACTTCATTTTATCTTGTCCCCATAAATATGGGTATTGATGAACCAATTCATGTGTGGGTAGATAGTTTACAGCAATAGCCTTTGTTTTATCTTCATTAATTTTACATTCTGAAGAGCCTTAAAGCTGTCTCAGAATGTTCCACAACACTGAGATGTTATTTTCTGGTTTTGTCAGGTACAAAATAATGTGGTTGGCCGCAGTGGTGCAGCAGTTAGCATTGCCGGCTTACAGCAAGAGGTTCTCTGGTTTGATCCTCATCTGGGGTGCATTCTGTGTGGAGTCTGCATGTCCTCCCTGTGGTCGCGTGGGTTTCCTCCAAGTGCTCCAGTTTCTTCCCACATCTCAAAGACATGCTGTAGGTGCATTGAATACTCTAAATTGGCCCTAGGTGTGAGTGAGTGCATGTGTGTGCCTTCTGTGGAAGGTTGGGCACCAGGCTGGCAGCTCAACACCCTAAAACTCTACTGCCAATCATGAGTGGACAGGTGATCCACTGTGGCGACCCCTAACCGGGAAAAGCTGAAAGAAGAAGAACAAGAAGTCAGGTACAAAATAATATCATCTAAATATAAAGCCAACTTTTCTTGATTACCATACCAATTATATCCTTGAATTTCTGAGTCCCATATTTTCTTTGCCAGTGGCTCTAAATAGAAAGCAGATAATGATGAAGAAAGAAGACACCCCTGCCTGGTTCCTCTGTTCAAGCAGAACATATCAGCTGGAACTAGCGGGAACCAGCTATGTCAAACCCAGAGCTGTTGGACATGCTACACCTAAAGAAATCCCAATCCCCCCGAGCTACACACTCTAGGGACCTAAACTTTTTCACCACAATAAACAGGACATGCTGGAGGGATAGATTGCTGTCCCAGAGAGTTCCCATACTCTCTAACAGGCTACCCATCTATGTCAAGCAAAGTTCTTCATTAGCACTCTTCAAGAAAAATATTGATGAGTGGATGGGAAATAGGAAATACACCCTGGGGATCACTTCTGTGTCTCTGCTCGGCAGTGGCACAGGAAAATAACTTTCTTGGGTGGCGTAAGCCAGGGAACCTTATTGGCTAGGCTTACGTAGGCCCTTGGGCCGATAGCCTAGTACCTACCTATGAACCATCTTGCTTTAATTGTTGCCTCTGATCCTTTGTATATCCTCATAATTAACCTTTTTATTGCATAAGGGAATGTAAATGCTTCCGTTGCCTGACTAATAAAACCCCAGCTTAATCTGTTGAATGCTTTCTCTGCATCAAGACCCACAAATGACAGCAGTAGTTTCTTATATTCTTTTTCCCTATGGAACATCATTGTTCTATTAATTTTGTCAAATGTTTGCATCCCCTCCACAAAACCACATTGATCCATGTCTATCAATTTTGGCAACACCTTTGCCATTCTTTTAGGTGGTATAGACATTAACACTTAATAATCATGGTTTAAAATAGAAATGGGTTTATATGGAGCTGGATTTGATGGGCCTTTATCATCCTTGGGTATATAGCTACCACAGCTTTCTTTCAATGTATTGGTGCTTTCCTTCCTTTTAAAATACTGTTAAACAAAATCTTCCAGATCTTTATTGCTTACTTTCTCCTAACTTCCACAAGAATACCATCTGTTCCTGGAGACTTTTCTGCAGATTGATTATACATCACTGTATTTATGTCATCTCTTCCCTTCTTAACAATTTGTTGTTAAGCTTCATCTACTTTTAACCTTGACATAATTAAGTATTCCATATATATTTCCATTTTTGCTCTTTCTTAATTTCCACATTTCTCTGCTTTATACAATTTTTCATAAAATATCTGGAATAATTGTATCACATCTATAGTATCACTGTTCATTTTTCTTGTTATAGGCTCCCTAAGTTTGGCAAAAACCCTTCCTACTTTCTGTTGTCTAGGTATTTGCACTAAAAGTTTTTCTGCTCTGGAGTATCAAAAAAACAGCTGGTTAACAGCATTTTTTTCTAATATAATGTCTATTATCCAAATACTCTGTTATTTTTATTTTATTTCTATCCAATTTTTAAACTCCATTTTCATTTTATCACACTCACTAAGTATCACTTATGAAGAAAATTATATCTCCTTTAATAGCTGTCAAATCTACCCATTCCTTAAATTTCTGTCTTTTATCAGGTAGGTGGGAAAGAGCCATTGCCTCATTTTTACTTCACTAATGTGAATTTTTAGCTTAGTTTTTATTGGCACTTGATCTGAAATAGTTATCAGATGGTTGTCAAAGCTATCAATTAAGTGCATGTGCTCCTGTGAAATATAATTTATATCCAGTCTATCATAGTCATTGTATCTTGGCAAATAATATGTACATTTTATCAGAGTTCTCCTATGAATTCATATATTCCATACCAAATATTTTCATACATTTCTTCAGAAAGCTGCCCTTTTTTGCTATATTTCCCTTCTAGGTCCCCTGATACAGCCTCACTATTGCAAACCAAGTTCCAGTCTCTACCTATAAGTAATATTCCATGCTAAAAGCTGATTGTTTTTCTCAAAATCTTTAAGTTCCATAATAGCATTTTTGTGGAACATAAGTATATCCCAATATAATTCTCCTCACTTGTCAATAGCCCCTTAATCTACCATTATTGTCTTTTTCTTCTTCTTCCATCATGAATGAAGCTTTTCTAACAATCAGTATTATTACTCCTTCTTTCCTTTCTCCCTGATATTCTGCTGAACATCCATCCTGAAATCCTTTATTTGTCAAATTCACATACTCATTTCTTTCCAAATGTGTCTACTGCAGAATTGCTATCTGCACTCTGCATTTCTTAATATTAATCAATACTATTTCCTCTTTGTCTATACATGTAAGGCCATTTACATTCCAAGATCATATGAATACCATAGCCATTATAAAATAAAGCTATTGTGCCCACCCAATATACATGATCATGTATTTCCAGCTTACTAGTACACACTAATGTTTCACAGGCTGATCTTTCATACTGTTGTTTCCTCTCAGCTCAATTTGAACCTACCTTACATTTCCAAGATGCTTTGTTTAATTAAAACCCTCAAAAAAAACTGTGCATTTTTAAAACACCCCATGTCAATATTAACTTACAACAAACACAAAAAATGATGTACCTCTTCAAAAAATTAAGTTTAATGCTCCAGATAGGAAATCTTTTTTTCAAATTTGTGATCTCCTCTGAATGGGTAGAAAGGACACTTTCCACTTCTTATAGTCTCCAATCTGTTCTCTTAATATATTCATTTAGTGCACCGCTTATCCTCATCACCTCCTGATAAACTTTGTCAAATTTATTAAGTAACTCACCATATCAAAGCTCTCCTTCTTTTCTGGCTCCTGTTCTTGGTTTAGCAGGTCTCATTCTGGCTTTGCTTGTGACACAGGAGCTTTGTTGTAAACTACCTTTTTATCGATTCTCTTCCTTTCTTTTTGCTTACTCTTTATCATTTATCTTAAACCAATTAACAAAATACTATCTACAGTTTCTGGGGATAGTAATTTGACTTTTTCTTTTAATTTTTGCTGATTCAGGATAGTAGTGCATGAAGCAATGTTTGCACAGAGAAACATCATACCAAATGTCCCACTATTTGCATTTTATGACTGTAAAGAATGCAAATGTTATTGTGCTTTAAAAACTAATTTATTAGATAAACATATAAAATATTTAAATAATAAGGGCTATGACATATTAGAAGTAGTAACATTCAAAGAGAACAGGAAATGTAATATTATAGAAAAAATCAGCAGTGGTGCCAACGGAATTATCTGTCATTTCAGATACAAAAGGGATGTTGTCATTAGTAGTTTTAGAATATAATAAACATACTCTAGCTAATATGTATGTAGGATTTGGATTAATGGCATTGGAGCAGAAGAAGTAAGATGATATCTTTGAAATTTTAAGTAAAATGAAAGGCATTCTAATGCTGGGAGGAGGGGTTTCAGTTGTAGCCTTGATAAGAAAGATACTAGTGCAGAAAAGGAGTCTAAGATATCAGCTTCAGCTATTATTAAATAAATGGAGAGATAATCTAAGTTCTAAAAATGTAATGTTATTTTCACTGAATAGTTTGTTTATTTTAAGCATTATTCATATTCATTTGGTACCCGCACTACAATAGACCAGGTGTATATTTACAATTGACTTACAAAATATACTTTATAGCATAACAGTCAGACTTTATTGATTATTGGATCATACTGCCATATGTTTCAACCATGGAGTATATGTTAGAATGCTTGTTTTTTTAAACTATCTGGAGTTCCTGCATTTTTAACTAAGAAACCTATATGTAAAGACTGGTTACTTAAAGAAATTGAAAATTACATGAATCTAAATAATAATAATAATAATAATAATAATAATAATAATAATAATAACAATAATAATGCAAAATTAGTGAATGCTATTATCTTATCAGATTATTTAAAAGTATGTCTTAATTTAGATAAAATAAAACCTGCTATAATAAGATAATCAAACAATGGAATGATGGTATTTTATCTTTGTAAGAGAATCTTAAATTTGAAAAAAAATAAAAGCGCAGAAATAATTTAAAAAGAGTATTAAAACTGTCAATAAACTAACTAAAGAATCATAATAGTTATGAATAAACAAAAATAATTAACATTAGAAAACAATTAGAGCCATAAAACACATCTCCAAAATGTTTACATATATTGGCTAACAGAACAAAACTTCTTAATAAAAACAGTCATATTAAAGGTTCACTGACTACAGAAATAGGAAAGAAAACATCTGATGTAGAAGAGATGTTACAAACTTTTATATAATGATGAACTAAATAAGAATGAAGATCAGAATGAGAGGAAGCTGAAAAAAACAAGACTAAAAATAAGCCAGGAACCAAGTTTAAATCTATTAGGAGATATGACATTAATTGAATGATCAAATTAAGGAACTTAAAAACAATAAAGCCCTATCATGGATGGAATAATTCTAGAAATTTACAAATTTCCACCTCAAAATATATTATTATTATTATTATTATTATTATTATTATTATTATTATTAAAAAGTATTTTGATAGCAGAGAAAGAAAAGTCTATTCCCTCATCTTGGAATTGTGGTTTAACAACTCCAGTACTGAAACAAGGGAAAGATCTAGGACTATGTTCTTCATATAGGCTTAAATCTCTATTAAATATTTGGCATAAAATCTTTCTCTGTGATTCAATAAAGTCCGTGTAGGTTTCGCACAGAGCTGCATGGAGTTTACATGTTTGTGCAATGGTGCACAGTGCGCAGCAGTGTGCAGTGCATATTAATGAGGCACTGTGCACCTAAGCTACATTTCATGGCACGCAACAGTGTTGTTGGCTGCAAAACCTTATAAGCAAATGCAGATAGCAATTCTGTGAAAAGGAGAGCATCTACAGTGCACAGATTTGTGCAGAATGCCACGATGATCAACAGAGATTTACATCATGAAACCTTCCCAGCGAATGTAGATAGCAATTCCATGTAAGGAAGAGCACCTATAGTGCACGGATTTGCACGCAATGCCACAATGATCACCAGGGGTTTTACAAATAGCTGTCATTCTGTTAGTGTAACAGATCTGTGCAGAGGCCAACTTAATGAGAGAACAAATAACCAGTAATAGGGATATATTTGGCATAGATGCCACATAGGAATGTGTTAGAATGTAATGCAATCTTTTAGAGCAAGAAATGTGCACAAAGTCATAATAATGGGGAGATAAAGGGCCAAAAATAGGGACAGGTTTTTAATATTGCACTGAAAAACTTAAGAAGTTGATGGAATATATAGGTTCTACATTAGCATGAAATTTCTTAAGAGCATGAAGTTTGAAATTCAAATGTCAGTCATCAGTTTATGACTGCACTCTGCAATATATGCCAATGATTTGCCAGGAAAAAATGTTATGAGGAGAAGATCACAAATATGAGACAAAAACTGGGCATTCTGCACAAATCAGGACAATTGTGAGGTATGCACTCAAATGTATGTAATATTGAGTCACATTACTCCAGAGATCATCCCAGTGGTATGGCAAAAGCCACACATTTAACAAAAACATTTGGATATCCTGGGAATATCTGGACAGTTTAGAGGTATGAATGCGAATTATATGGTCCAGGACAGTATACCTACAGTGCAGAGTATTGTGATGTCCCATTCCTGGCATTCTGTACTGAAGCCGTGTCAATGATCTGTAGCAGGACATGGAACTGACATATAAAATGATCACCCAGGGAAAGTGTGTGTATTGAACAGGGACACACAGATGAATTGTAGGAATGAACATAGGATGAGTACAGGTGAAACTCCTGCATGTACAGCAGAGGATGGTATGTTAATAGAATATGGTTGTAGCAGCAACATCAAGCACATAACTATATGGTATAGTACAGACTGTACAGTAAAAATGTGTTGTCTGTGACTGTCACACAAGGTGACTTAACAACAGGGAGGATGTCTGTGTGAGATAAGCATCCTTACATGAATAACGCAAAGGACATCTTTCAGGGATCTGACATACAATTGGGGTGGGGTGCATATTGGGAAGCTGTGCAAAATGCTATACCTGAATATGAGTGTACTCTCAGCAGAACTCTTCAGCAAGGTGGCCACAGGTAAAGGATCATGGGGCACACATTACAAGAACCAAACACAATAATGGACAATAGCAGAATAATACCACCCATAATTCCATGCCTCTGATTTAACATATAAAATGTGGACTGATAACAGATGAGCCTACACACACACACACACACACGCACACACACACACACGCACACACACGCACACACACGCACACACACGCACACACACACACACACACACACACACACTTGACAACTATTATGATACATTCACACTCTATGAGGGTAAGCACACACATTGCCCTGGTACTGTAATATCTGCAGGAGGTGTTAGGAGGGACACTGCTATACCTGTATGTGACAGTATGGTCAACACAGGCTAGTTGCCTTGTGTGCATGGCATATATCTATGGCACAATCCACACTGTCATGAATGATATGCCATTAGTGTTGTCAAACACCTATGTATGCAGTGGTTGCATAAGCTGAACAGGTTGCACATATGCATCTGGTGTAACAACTCTCTAAGATCAAGAAAACTGCATCAATGGGCCCAGACAATATCCCAGGATGCAGTTTAAATAGCATGAAACATGACCTACCAGGCCCTCTGGAATTGCTATTTAAGTGTAACCTCTAAACAGGCTTCGTGCCCCATGAATGGAGAACAGCAACAGTCATCCTGTGCACAAAGGTGGCCCATCTACAGTCCCTGGAAACTACAGACCCATAAGTCTCACTAGTCTTACATGTAAAGTCATGGAAAGAGTTATCATGGAAATGATCAATATTGATATAGTAAACCTCCAGACACTGGACCCTACCCAGTTTGGTTTTGTCAAGGGCAGGACATGCCTACTCAACCTGGTGGACTTTTTTGAGAAGGTCACCAAAGTGATGGATGAGAGCAAAATGGTTCACACTGCCTACCATCATATGGCCAAGGTATTTGACACAATACTCCATTCGGACATTGTTGACAAACTCAAGAGGTTAGGTACAAACCCGTATGTCATCCAATGAATAGCCAACTGCCTCACAGACAGGACCCATGAAATTAGAATTTGTGAGTCCAACTCTACAAAAAGGTCAGTCACAAGTGGAGTCCCTCAGGGATCTATCCTTAGACCACTCATTTTTAGCATTTAGTTCTCTGAAGTCAAAGCCACTGTCAATCATCTCTGGCTGACTACATTTGCAGATGGTGGCAAATTAGGAGCTGTCATTGAATCTCACAGTGACACAAATTTTCTCCAAGAAGGGCTGACACAAACAACTGGTGTCAGCACCATGGAATAAAATTAAATGACAATTAATGCATAATAGTATCCATCAGAAAATCATCCACCCCTGGTAACTATCATATTGACAACACACCCCTTAGAGTTGACCTAGTAGTTATGGACACATATAGACAGTAATCTAGCCTTTGACCATCACGTGTTTACAGTAGTGAGGAAATAATTCTATGTTATGCAACTTATAAACAAAGACTTGGCATCTAGGGCCAAGGAAGTCATTGTTCCACTGTATTCCACCTTCATCAGACCTATCACTGAGTACAATTCCCCCTTTGATATGAACCTAACCAGGCATATCCAACAATTGGAATGTCCACAGAACTTTCTCACTAAATGAATTCAGGGTGTAAGTAAAATGTCCTATGCAGACCACCTCAAGGCCCTATCCCTGTATTCTGTCTCCTACCGGCTTTTGAGGGGAGATCTATGCCTGGCATACAGGGCATTGTCAGACCCCACTCTAATGGACTTCCTGCATATCCACAAAACAAACAGCACCGGAATTACCTAATCTAAAGACTTAAACCTTGTATGTAATATAAATAGGACCTGCTGAAGAGACATGTATGTATCCCAGAGACTACCCTATCTCTGAAGCAGGCTTCCCATCCATGTGAAGCAGAGTTCCTTCCTAACCCAATTCAAGTGCAACTTGGATAATTGGATGGGGAACAGGAAATTCATCCCTAGTTTGGCACTTATGTTTCTAATGGACACAGGCAACCTATACATGGTTCATTTTCCATCCCCTGCTTGTATATGTTTCATCTCCCAAGCCCCTACTTACACTTATCAAGGGTATCAGAACTTGCCAGAGAATTGGGAATGCCTGGCTAGGTTTAAAAAGTGCTTGTGGTCATTAGCCTAGTAAACACCTATGAACCTATTGTTGTTCTGCACCATCAAACAGTCATATGTATTCCCCAGGAATAATACCTACTAGTTATGGCCAATAAGCTGTTTGATAATTCACTGTGACAAAGGTGGTACACATCAGTTACACATCACTAGAAGATGTATAGGGAGGTACATGAAGAATGGTGCATTGTACACAGTTGTTGGCGTGATGAAGTCTGGGAACCATGAAGTTATTATGACCTCTGATGTAAATGTCCTTCACATACCCAGAACTTGTGTTACATTCAAGGGAGTAGTGAGCACTGTGACCACATGCTGGTGGATGCACCACTTATACTCTGCCCCAGGACTCATATACCTATAGGTCCGATTATATGGTATGATGTCCTCATTATACTTGGGTGGTGTGCCTGTTTCCTAATTCCTGATTCAACAAATCCCTCCATTTGGCACATTAATGCAGGTGTTGCCATGGCTGTGGCGCAGTCTCTGATATGTGTTGATACTGTTTGTATTATATTGATATCACAGTTGGAGTCAATGATTACACAGAAGATGTTTGGAAACAGCATGGGTATGCCATCTGTGATGTCCGTCACTGAACTAATGGGCAGGAAAAGGCCTAGCAGACACCCTTGATGTGCCAACCTGATCATTGGACCTGAGATATTTGTCACATCACACATTTCAACATAGTGATATGCCATGTATGTCATACACTGATCTACCCATTTAGTTACATAGCTGTTTATGGCCAGATATGATATTGCTGATTGAATACCTTGATGTGGATTTTTGTCAAATGCCTTGACCTATTCAAGTTCCACATGATGATGCTGTTGTCATCATGCATTCCCTCGATGATCTCTTTGAGGATGTCTATCAGATGTAATGTACCTGATGTAGCAGTAACAACTCACACAGGTCTGTTGCACACACCTAGAATATTACTAGTGTACATGTAGAGGAGGGTCGTGATGACATGTTGGTCTAACTCACAGTCGAGGAGAGTCAGGATGTCTCTATACATGCATACATCAGGTGCTGTCCCCCCAACTCAGGTGGATGCACGTTACACCCTTGTATAGGAACATAAGCAATGTGTTGGGTGTGTTGAACTGTGCATTCAACCATATCAGGAAGGTGTATGTGCTGGGTCACGCCATAGGTGGTCTGTGATGTTGTCACAGCACATTAATTCCATGTGATAGGCCTGGATGAAGGTAAGACAGTGCATACTGCCTGTTGTGATCTGGCCTAGGGTTTGACACAATCACACATGCAGGTATCATTCAGAAAAAAACACAGGCTGGGATTAAACCTTACATCAGTTGATGGGTAAACAATTGGCTCACTGACAGAACACATCATGTGAAAGTTGGTAGATAAACATGTACCAGTAGAGCTATCACCACTGGCAAACCCCAGGGATCTGTGCTTGGCCTTTCACTGTTCAAATTGTATTTCTCAACAGTTCAGGCTAAAGTATATGGCCTTTGCGTTACCAAGTTTGCTGATTCTTGCATGTTGTGTGCAATCATTGAGTCCACCAATGGTGATAGCATAGTACAGGTGGAGCTAACACACACAACTGAATGGTGACAAAGGCACATGATTTACAAATAAATGCAGAAATGTGTGTTTGTAATGTTGTCCGTCTGAAAAGTAGAGTTCCATGTTAATCACATAATTGACAACAGTCCTGCTATGCAGAAACCCAGTGATACAAGCACTTGGAACACATTTAGATAGCAGTCTGAACTTTGACCGTCAACAGTCCACACTGTTATTGAAAGCCTATGTTGTACACTCATAAGTCATGCTATCATATTGATATCTTAGGATAGTACAACATCACTGTAGTCAAACCTCATTACAGCACTAATAGAGTATAATGCTCTTTTTTACATGTACCTCACCAGACACACGTAGCAGCTGGAGAGACCACAGGTCTTTCTCAGCAAGATAATACAGGGCCTACATACCATGCCATGGTGTATGTGGATAGATAGAAAGCCATGTCACTTCAAACTTTATTGTATAGGATGAACTTACTTCTGCCTGGCCCCCAGGCCAGTATCTGACCTTGCTCTGGTGGTAGTACTGCATAACCACAAATATTGCTGGTTAGGTGATTGTAAAGTCACCTCTGGGGGTGATAACTATGGTCCTCATAGAGAGGCCCAGTTGTTGCTACCCAAAAAATTGCTCTGCTAACAATGACCATCTGAATATGCTTAATAAGGGTAATTGTGTTTTTACAAAGCTAGGCTTCTATTGCCTCATGTACACTGACAACCATGTACTCATAAAAATTACAAATACAATATGTGAGAGATGCAACTATACAATGAGTCTAGAATAAATGTTCTCTCTCTCAGATAACAACAAACCAGCTATCAAACAGGTTGTCAGCACACACTCCACCTCCTCAACAGATCAAGTGCACAACACATAACCCCACATATGCAGAGGTAGTCATTAGAAGCATTCCAAAAGAGCAGAGACCTTGCAAATGCAAACCTTCTGCACATTACAGTCTCAATGGAACCCACTACACATAAAAATAATCATATCCGTGTGTCAGTCATTAAGCCCTTAAGGCAAAACACTTGAAAACCAATGTCTTGATCATAGGTGAATCCATAGGGAGACACACAAATGTCTCTCTCACCAGGTTGTACAAGTAGAAAGTCACGGTCAGCTGCCTAGCAGGTGCCAGGATCCACAAAGTTACGCACGCACTCAAGTTTCTCAACAACAAGCACAGTTACACCTCTGTCATACTCCATGTTGAAGTTAATGACTTAAAATGTACCTCACTGGAAATATATGAAGAAAGATATGAATGGGCTCTCAGATTATCTGTCCCAGACAGGTATGTCTATAGCCCTAAGCAGCTTTGCACCTTCACCCAGGATGATGCCTGAATACAAACAAAATAATTATTGACTTCAACAACTGGCTTAGCTACTGGTGTCAAGTCCAGGAGGATCTGGTATTTGTCAGCCTGGGATGATATGGTCGACAGACCACACTGCTTTGCCAGGGATGGTCTTCATCTGTCACCTCTTGCCTTTCGGTTACTGGCCAAGGTACTTGCCTCCCCATAGTGCCTTTGTAGACAATGTCATAAGAACAAAATTTCTGATGCAAAAATATCCTCAAAAGACAAACTCAAGGTTCTGCTTCTTAATGCTAGTAGTGTAAGTCAGGAACTACACTGAATGGAGGCACTACTCATTTGGGAAGATGTCGATGTTTGTGTGGTCACAGTGACATGGTTTAGGGCCACAGAGAGAACTCCAGACATAAAAGGCTATAACGCCTTCCACATGTTCAGGCCACAAAATGAACATGAATGAAACAAAGGAGGAAGTGTATCCATCTTTATGAAAGACAAATGTACCTCAAGTCCAACTAACTGTAGGAAACTTTCCACTCCACATCATTGCTAGCTACAGATCCACCAACATGAACCATGAAAACCATGCAGTGCCTTCCTGGACCTAACTGAGTCACTCATAATACAGCCAAACCCCATAGGCATGGGTGACTAACTATTCTTCCATCGAATGGAATACATATATGAGCTGAAACACGTTCGCCCTAAGGTTCCTGCATTTTGTAAACACAAATGCTCTGGACCCCCACAAGGGGATGGAATGTCCTTGACCTAGTACTCACTAACATGGGAGATCGCTGCATCACCCCATGTTTGAGACCCTCCCTGATAAGATCTGACCATAAATCAGTCACATTCAGTGGAACAATTGTACCTGACACCCCCTTAGGATCCAAAAAGTCGAAAAGTTTCTCCAAAGCAAACTATAGCCTCCTAACATACATAGTTTCAAACCACCTGCCACCACTAAAAGTAAGGATTCCTATATGGAGGTGCACACAAATGTCCTATACAAACAGCTTTACAAGTGTATAGACTTTGCCATACCAGAATGGATCAAAACTTGCTCATGAAAAAACAAGCTGCTCTGGTGAACATCTAGCATAAATAGATTATACAACATGAGAAACAAACTGATGTCCAGGAATTAAAGGGAACAGTCTCAGCAGAAGAACACCCTCCATAGCTTGAACAAGCAAATGAGGCATCTTGTAAAGTCTTCTAAAGCTAATTATGAAAGTAAACTAGCATCCATAGCTAAGGATGATCACAAGTCATTCTTTAGCTATGTCTGCAATGTGAAAGCAAAGTTGCACCAAATTCATAGTGGACAATACTAGTCATGCTAAACCTGAGGACATCGCTAACCTGTTATCAGATAGGTTTGGCAAAAATGTCACAACCCTGTCTCCAGCAATCATACCTCAAAGCATATCTGTCATCAGTTCTCTACCTATTATCTCCAAAGAACAGGTCATAACCGCACTCATCAAGGCAAAAAACACAGCCTCTATGGGACCAGATAACATCCCAGGCTGCTTATTAAACAGCAAGAGTTAGCGGAACCACTAGGTACTCTCTTCACCCACAATGTTAGTACTGGCTTTGTCCTGGCAGAATGGAAAACAGCAACCATACTCCCCTTGCACAGAGGGGGTCCTTCAACTAACCCTGGGAACTATAGACCCATAAGCCTGACCAGACTTGTTTGTAAGGCCATGGAGAGAATCATCTTGGACCTTATCAACAAGGACATTCATGATCTTCAAGCTCTTGACCCAACCCAGTTTGACTTCGTTAAAGGCAGATCATACCTGGTAAACCTAGTGGAATTCTTCAAGAGTGTCACCAAAGCCTTGGACAAAGGCAAATCAGTGCATACTGCTTATCTTGACTTGGCCAAGGGCTTTGACATAATCCTCCACTTAGGCATCCATGAGAAACTCACCCAGCTGGGGATTAACCCATACATCATTAAATGGGTAGCCAACTAGCTCACCAACAGAATGCACACAGTCATACTTGGGGATTCCACTTCTACTAGCAGACCTGTTACAACTGATGTTCTGCAGGGGTTTGTGCTGGGCCTCCTACTGTTTGGAATCTATTTCACAGAAATTCAGGCGATAACAGATGGCCTGTGGCTCACCAAGTTCACGGATGACTGCAAATTATGTGCAATCATTGGATCCACAAACTATGTCAACATACTACAAAATGGGCTTACATACATAAATGATTGTTGCAAAAGCCACAGACTTAAACTTAACCCAAAATATGCACTATTATCCCTCTTGGCAAAGGAGAGGTACCAGCAAATTACATTATTAATAATAACCCCACAAGTTCCAACCCAGTGGTGAGAGATTTGGGAATACAGGTTGATTGCAACATCAGCTTTGATCATCATGGATCCACAGTGGTAAGGAAGACCTTTTACATTGTACACCTCATAAGTAAGCACATAGCATCCAAGACTAAGGATGTTATCAATCCAATGTACTCATCCCTCATCAGACCAATAATAGAATATAATTCTCCCTTTCACATGTACCTCACCAGACACTCGCAGCAGCTTGAGAGACCTAAGAGGTTTCTCACCAAGAAAATCCAGGGACTTCAACACATGACCTACATGGACAGACTGAAGGCCCTGTCACTGTACTCTGTATTGTATAGACTGCTGACAGGTGACTTTTGCCTGGCCTACAGGGCACTCTCGAACCCTATCTTAATGGAAATGCTGCACCTCCACAAATCAAATGGGACAAGACTCACTTGCTGTAGGGACCTTAACCTAACCTGTGACATCAACAGGACATGCTGGAGACACAGATATGCCTCACAGAGATTGCCATTGCTATGGAATAAACTCCCAGTTCACGTGAAACTGAGCTCCTCAATAATTCTATGTAAACCTAACATGGACAATTGGATAGGAAATCATAAAATTACCCCGGGGGTTTCACCTATGTCACTCTTAGACAGGGGTAACCAGTGCTGATCATGGATTTGCAAATATGGACTACATATCTTGGTCTATAAGAGAATAGTGGTACAACTTTGCTAAGCTTGAAAAGGCCCTAGGCCATTAGCCTAGTAAGCTCCTATGAACCTATGAACCTAGAGCCATTATGGTAGTAGCATCATGTGAACCTATGAAGCTATGAACTTATGTAGGCCTGCCAACATCTTGTCTCACACATGTCCTTCTGATGTCATGTACTATAAGTTCAGCTACAGTCTTGCGAAAGTCAGACTTGTGTCGTGGCACTTGCATTAAGTACTGTGTTCTGCAGTCTGTGTACTTAGATAAGTAGGGGTTCCATTCTCACTGCAGTCAAGTGTGTGTATGTGTGTGTGTTTGTGTGCATCCTCTTTCTTGACATTACAGAGAGCCTTTTACCACAACATGTGGGACACTGTTATTACCATATTCTCAATAGACCCTGCGTGTTATCTTGCTGAGAAAGCCCTATGGTTTCTCCAGCTGCTGCATATGTCTGTTGAGGTACATGCAAACGAGAACATTATACTGTATTACTGTTCTGATGAGGTTTTGACTTGAGTGCTGTCATACAGTCCTAAGATCTGAATATGATGGCATGATTTACGATGTGCACCATATGTTTGTCCTGGAAACTCATTAAAGAGAGAAGTTTGAAAGCAATGATACATACTGCAGTTTCTGATTTCACAACCCTTACAAGAGCATTCACTATAACGTTATGAAATTTTGATGCTATAAACTGTTTAACTTTCCAAGGCCAATATAGTTCAAAGGTACAATGAGCAATTCAACAACACAAATGCAGCTATCCATACTAAACGCCAAGTTAACAGCATACCCTAAGCATCAAACACAGCTTTTGTATCCCTGAATCCAAAAGGTAGAAAACAAGGATATGGCAGTTATCATTTGCACAGTGCATTGTGTGGGAGGTCATTACAGAGAGAGAGTTTAGAAAGTAATGATACACATTGCAGTTTCTGACTTCACAACCCTTACAAGAGTTTTTACTATAAAGGTGTGACATTTTTATGCTATCAACTGTCTTAACTTTCCAAGGCCAATATAAGTCAGAGGTACAATGAGCAGTTCAACAATGCAAATGCAGATATTCTAAGCACTAAGTTAGCTATACACTCCGAGCATCAGACACAGCTTTTGTATCCCTGAATCCAAAAGATAGAAAACAGGGATATGGCACAGTTATCATCTCTTGCACAGGGTATTGTGTATGTTTGTGTGTGTGTGTGAAGGGGGGCAGGAAGCCTAAGCAGGAAGCCTAGGCTGAAATAAAAATTCAGTGAGTGTGTATGAGTAAGAAGGACAAGAAGTCACACATTGGGATAAAACAACAAATGACCAGAGAGACAAAATGAGTTGCTGTTTTGTGTGTGTGTGTGTGTGTGTGTGTGTGTGTGTGTGTGTGTGTGTGTGTGTGTGTGTGTGTGTCTGTCTGTAGAGGCACAGCCAAGCTCTGTGCTAGCTCTACATCTTGTTCTGTTGGACAGATGCGAGTCCTGTATGGTAGAGGTGGCAGTTCATCATTATCATCCCTGACCACAGAACTGGCTGTGCCAGGAGTTACACTGTCATAGC
This sequence comes from Protopterus annectens, assembly GCF_019279795.1. Classification (NCBI taxonomy): domain Eukaryota; kingdom Metazoa; phylum Chordata; order Ceratodontiformes; family Protopteridae; genus Protopterus; species Protopterus annectens. Next base: position 220,543,185 of record NC_056733.1, on the reverse strand, counting down.
CATGGTCAGATGCAGTATTGTTACTTGAATGTGACCAATGTCTGCTGGATGAGCTCCCTTCATGGGGACCATAACCCCATTGCATGCCACATCTGCATGTGGACAGCACACTCACTGACGGAGCAGTGGAAGTACTGAAGTACTGCCACTATGGGAGCATGATCAGGCATGGCCATGTTGGCTGACGGCAGATTATGTGGCTGACCTGCACCCACGAGGATGCTGCTCCCCTCCAAGCAGACATTCCATCACAGTCACTGCTTGTTCCACGACACACACCCCTTGTTCCAATGTGTCATTCATCCATTCCAGTGAATCAGCAACACAGTGGAGGCAGTCATGCATGTCAGACTTTGCCTCATCCACAACCCTGAGCATTTGTCTGGAAGACCTATGGGAGCATGTCTGTACCTCATTGATGGCCTTAAACATACGTTGAGTTGTACGGGAAGTGACACCTGCACCAGGTGGAGGAGGGACAGCAAGCCCCCTCCGAGCACCCCTATCAATGCTCCTGTGTGGCACCTCTCCCACACTTTGGCTATGGCCAGACTCAACAGGCATTGAAGCCACAGTAGCCACACTTCCCTGATCAATGTCCTCACCCTCCACCTGTCTATTATCTGTGAGCTCAGTGGAAATATTTGAAATGTTGAAATATTTATAACCATCCAAATACTAATAATATACCTGTAATGTTAAAGCACTGGTTATAACTAATTATTTACCTTTCCAAAGCCTTCAATTTAAGCACACTTGCAATAGAATAATGTCCATTCAAGCCAGACCAACTACTCATGTTCAAAATTAGTTGCCATTGTAATTCTGCCCTTTCCAACCAAAGGTTCTAAGGATCCCATCTCAGCTTCTCAGGCTAGGAGCAATCCTTTCCAGGCAATGAACTTAAATGTATTAGTATTTGGATGGTTATAAATATTTCAACAGGTACATTTATATACTTTTATGTTTTAAACATTCTTGCTTTATTATATTTGTGCACATATATATGTTTTGATCAATTTTGCTTCTGCACTTTGTTGTATTATTTTTTTAGGCATTCATTGTACAGTTTAAAAAAAAACTTTTGTAGAACTATTTTATTATAGTTGTTTAAAAGGAAGATTATTTAAGATAAAAGAAAAAAGAAGGGGTGGTTTTGAATCTATTGGTTTCTGTTCCTCTAAAGTTGATTGGACATGTAATCCTGAAGATCATATGACTTGAGGGGAATTTATATTTGAATGTTTGAAATAAAAAACTGTAATAGGTTTTTCTGAAGAAATCCTGAATAAGCAGGACAAAACTGCTATAAAAACTGAATGTTTTTAGGGAACTGTTTTTAACCAATGTTATTGTAAACATTAAACTTCAAAACCAAAAAAACACTGAAAAACACCAAGGAACCAACTACCAGGATATCTAGCGCAGTTGAAGGTTAATATTCATCACACAGACTTCATCAGAAAATGTTTTCTGATGAAGTCTCTGTGACAAATAGCGAATATTAAACTTCAACTGTGCTAAAAATCCTTGTAGTTGGTTCCTCAGTGTTTTTCAGTGGTTTTTGGTTCTGAATTTCATATTTTACCCTGTTTGGGGGTCTTTGGTGGTTTTTTTTAGTGTTAAACATTAAATTTATTTGAGGGCCAGGTGGACTTTGTGGTATTTTTTGTGTTTTTTTATACAAAGCAAAAAACACAGGAATACATTAATGCCCGCACTACCATAGTGCAATATGTGCTAACAAACTAACAGCGCTGCTAGTATTAAAGACAGTACAGCAATACACACGACAGGCCTGAGATCAAAATCATACACTACAATATTTCTTTAAATTGATCAGCAGTACTGACATAAAAATATTTGGCTTACCATCTGCAGGAGACATACTGTTCTGTAGTCCAGACAGTCCTGAAAGAAGTTAAGCAAGAGGTAAAGGTAACACGATCCCAATTAATAGTAACACAGGAGGTAGTGCATTTATATGTACCTTAACTCAACAAGAACTTGGCTGACAACTCCAACCTAAGTGTGTAACTGTAGCAATCTTCAATCCCCCCCAAAAAAGACATGTGACACAGAATTAACTTATTCATTTTAATTGGTTTACTATACAACAGTATTCAACTGTTCAGATAACAAAGCCTACCTGAAAGCTCCCCCTAGGATGTGCTTGCTGTCTCAAAAGGTGTTACACTCACACCCAGGACATGCTGTGCTGCACTTTCCTGGGAGTTGTCTAGATCTCTGCTATTAGCTAGGAACTCTTCATTGGGAGTTAGTTGTTGTTCCCTAGCAGGCCCTCCCTCAGTAACCATTTGGTCATGGCCTACTGCAGCTGCTCAGTTCTGTGCAGCTGTTATAATGTCAGCAGCCCTGTGGTGCACCTGTTCATATGTTCTGCCATGACCACCCACGGCATTTAGGTCTTGTACAATCTGCTGCCATATTCTCATCCTCTGTGCCATATCTCCCCATCCCCTTTCCAGGAGAAAAGCACTATGTTGCCAAAACCCATTGATAATTACTTGATTTTCTGCATCAGTGAAGGGGGCTTTCCATGGATTGACACACCTGAATGACATACTTATAGGTGTCCTAAAATACAACATGAGTATAATACAAATAAGTATCAGATAACTACAAAATAATTGTTTCCAGATAAAACAGAAAAGGTAGCCAGTCAATATTACCCACTGGAGAAACATAAAACAGCCTATAGATGTGAAATACTAACAGCAGGTAGGATGCAATACGAGGAGAGTAACAAGAGCAACATATCCTAGTTTGTGCCATAACAGTAACTAACCTTTGACCCCCCCCCAAAGAACAGTCCATTCTTGTTTGTGGCACAACAGTAACTCATCTTTGCCCCCCCCGCAAAAAAAAAAAAAAACAGGCAAAGTACCCTTTTTGCTAACAAAACATCTTTGAAATGCTAAAAGTGATATCAAAGGACCTGTCCCTGAAATATTTGTACATATTTGCCACACAGCATTCCATTTTCATGTATTGTTACTCATGCATAGCTCTGAAATGGCTTGACAAGCATGCCCATGCCATCACTACACATCTAACTAATGCATACAGATAAAAGTGTAAAAGCCTTTACTTCACATTATTCTTAAATACATTCCAGCATATGCCATATGTAGGTGACAAAATGGGAATATACCTGCTGAGGTTCAGTACTCCTCTATATAGAAATATCTTGAAGAAAAAGAGTTTTTGCAGTCTTCCAAACATATACAACTCTCCTCACCATCAGTTTGGCTAGCTACATGTTTGTCTTTTTTATAATGGTGTAGATTATTAATGGAGTGCAATTGTCTTTGTCTGTGTTTCATAAATGCTGAATTGTATGCTAATCAACCAATCCAACACAGTGGAGCCATTCAACAAGCTATAAAGCATCCATGCTGTTTTTACCTGCAGATGTCTACACAGAGTGCTAGGGGCTGCTGCTGCTTTAACCCATTTGTATGTGCTAGAGGCTGAAGCCATTGCTGTTGCTGCTGCTGCTGCTGCCAATAGGCTAGACCGAGAAGGAGAAGAGTTTTCTGGCCACGTTTAACTTATCACACCCTACATGATGTGGAAGTTATAGAGTTCTACAGAGTGGACAGGGACAAATGACAGGAATAAATAAGAAAACACACAGCCAGCCAGTACTTCACCAGTAACTTGCTTTTCTTTATTCCAACGATCTGGTACCTCGCACCGCCTTCAAGGATCACAATTAATTCAATACAATCATTACATTTATATACTTTCTCATTTTAACAATTAACAAATTAATCTCCTAATTAATCAATTTAACAATGAAAATTTTTTTAAAGTGACCATAAACCAATTGTAAATTTCTATAATATAAATGTAAATATATGAATAAATAAATAAATAAATAAATAAATAAATAAATAAATAAGTGAACATGTACTACACATGAATAATTCATTAGATGCCTAATTCTTGATTCATACCATTAGGCTTTAAGGTATGGAACTTAAAAATCATTCTAGTCTCAAGCTCCAGTAGTTTTCCTACAACATCATCTCCCCTCTGAAGGAAGGGTTTCCCCAAAACGCTGAATGTTAAACTATTAGAAGACCCACCATGTTTCTCTCGAAAGTGCTTAGCAACAGGGCTAAACAGATTTTGGTTCCTTATATCTTTTAAATGCTCCAAAATCCGTACCCTTACCATCCTTTTGGTTTGTCCTATATACCACATATTTTTACATGAACATCCCAAGATATAAACCACCCCTGTTGATTTACAATTAAAATGGTGTTTGGGAGTGAAATTTACATCATTAATAACACTCAGGTTCACAACCTTATCACAAATATTACAAAAACCACAGCAGTATGTACCCAAATGACAGGAACTCTGCGACCTCTACCACTCTCAAATCACAGCCAGACCCAACCGAGCAGAACCCATCCCAGTGGAAACTAAGGCATGCTTAACCCTTAGAATTGTAGCTACAGGTACCTACAGGTACCTTTCAGAGACCAACAGGGGACATGCTGGTGGTGTTACAGGCATCAGCAGCTAGGATCCTCCACCAATTCCTGGATGCTATGCTCCAACATGTCAATGAGCACATATATTTTCCCCATAGCTCTAAGGAGAGGATAAGAAGTATGAAACATTTCTACCAGGTAGCATACTACCCTGAAGTACTGGATAACATAGATTGCACTTGTAGAAATTAAGGCACAAAATGAGGAACAGGGTAGGCTCTATATTAACAGAAAGGGCTACCACTCTGTCATCTGCCAAGTCATGTGTAATCCCAAGGGAATCATCTTGAACCTGTGTGCTGGCAACCCTGGCAGCTACCACGACTCATGTATCTGACACACCTCACAGCTGTACCAGATATTTACTAGGGGGGATATCCTACAGGCCCATTTATTGGACAGTGCAGGCTATGCACTGGAACTGTGGTTGACGCCCATCAGAAATGCACACACCCATGGAAGAATTCCATAATGAGGCACACACTCAAACTAGAAATGTCACAGAGTGTGTGTTTGGGCTGCAGAAGTCACAGCAGTTCCGGTGCCTAGATACACCTGGGGAAGTATAATCCATGGACATGTACATAAATCATCACAGTACTTCTCATGCTACATAACATAATCCTGAGGAAATAGCTGCAGCAGGATCAGCAAGGGGAAGGGACACACATCCCACCACCAATGCCAAGGTCATCACAGTCACAGGCAGATGAGGAGTGATAGGGGGAACCACCAGCTGCTGTGGGTGTAGACAGACATAGGCACGTGCAGTTTGCCCTTGCATTGGCTAAGAGACAATGCATAGCACACTCAGTCACCACCTAGAGGCCTAAAACCTTCCTCCTACACACATACATATGTTAAATTGATGCTAGGCAACTCATAAAACCTTTACCTCCCCATGTATTGGCTGTGTACTGCTTGCATCAGACAGAGTCAGCCACGAAGTTACACTGTGGCAACTGCTGCATTTACAAGGTAAGTCCTGAATCTGGAGTGCATTGTGTAATAATATTATGGAATATCCTTGTATTTCATCACTTAGTACAGTAAGCAAATAAAAGATGGGAGATTTGTACAGAAATTACCTTAACATATGACAACAGAGACTTATTTGATTTGTATGTGTTCATTAGTAAGTAGTAGGCTCAGGCATCAAAGATTCACACAGTCATACCTCTCAAAATTACTGATGATCACTGCATGCTCGCAGACTAGCATCATGCGTTTGTACTAGAAAATCATTAAAGGGAGAAGTTAAAAAGCAAAGATATACATTGTACATTCTGACTTCACAACCCTCGTAAGATTAAACGACAGGCAGGATGCAAAACAAGGAGAGTAACAAGAGCAACATATCCTTGTTTGTGCCATAGCAGTAACTTACCTTTACCCCCTCCCCAAAGAACAGTCCATTCTTGTTTGCGGCATAACAGTAACTTGCCTTTACTCACCCCAAAAGAACACCCTGTGCTTGTTTGTACCATAACAATAACTCACCTTTACTTCCCCAAGAAGAACAGTCTATTCTTGTTTGTGCCATAACATTGACACAGCTTTGTTATCCCCCCACAAAAGAACAGTGCACCCTTGTATGTACTATACCAGTAACTCACCTTCTATCCCCCCAGAAGAGCAGTCAATGCTTGTTTCTGCCATCCAACCTGCCCTTCAGTTGTTGGCAACTGCATATCATATTACTCCCAGTTAATATCCTCACACATTTTAAGGCCAATGATATAGAGTGGCTTACACACTCTGCATGTCTCAGAATACTGGTCATATAACTGATGAATGACCAACAAACACAGAAAGGCAAGACAGAGCTGCATATTTGCAAGCAATAATCATAATAGGTTGTGTAATCACGAAGTGCACTACATCCAAATGTAAAAATATAATAAATGTACAAATAACAGTTTATGGTTTGATATCAGTGTACATTCTCTTGCACTTGGTTGTGTGAAGAGTGACTTCAGTTCTTTGCTGCAAAGTTGTCTGTGTGGCAGAGAGGAATAAGGCACCCATCCTGTGTTCTCAAGGTGCACTGGAGTGAGAGTTCAAATCCAGACCTATGTAGAAATATCTCATCTGTACTAACAATTTCTAATTTGTATGTCATAGATTTCTTTTCCTCATTTCAGTTATTTTGCCCTTGTTTTCTTTCGTTGTCTTTTTTTGGGGGGGGGTGCCTCTTAGCACACACATAGGAACTGGGAAAAATGAATGGCAGGTTTGGCTGTGTTTATCTTGTTGGCATGATGAGCAGCAGTGCGCAAAATGGCCCACCCAAGAAGCAGACAGGACCCAGACAGCCAAAAATGAGTATACTGTGTACTATGTTCCTGTACGTATATTTCTGCTCTATGGACTGGCATAGACTTCATATTTGACTAGCACAGTTACACAACTGCCCGTACATGTAACACTTTGTATGTCTAATCTGACACACCCACCTGATGTAAGCATTCACAGTTGCCATCCATACTTTGGGAGAGTGCCTTAACGATGTTTACGTCTGCTACATGGAGCCAAAGATTTGGGATTCAGCAATTCTAAGGAGTTCAGACCTCATTTGTATCTTCACTTTGCTGACAGCCCTGAATCTCCACCAGAAGGCAACCATGTAGCTAGGGAAACTGAAGGGGAGCCAAACTGTTAATGTGTTGAACACAGAAGAGAGGATATTACTTTGGGATATTTTCTGCACCGGGGAGTACTGATTTTAGATGATTTGCTTACATTTCATCAGTTACATATTGCATATAACTATGAATAGTCTGTGAAATTTTTGAAATATTTATTTTGACTAGCACACACTTTTCCACTTTTATCTGTTTGGGAGAGGTGGAGCAAAGCTGCATTTGTGCTATTGCACAAAAAAGGATTATGTTGCTGTTGTTACTCTCTTTTTGTTGCACCCAACCTACTGTCACATGTTAAGGCTGTTCAGTACAAATCTCACACATTTTACTTTTTATTCTGTCCATGTAAACTCCTTTCCATGGTTGTATTCCAAAAGGTTTGGAATTCATGGGGATCACCAGTGCAGAGTCTACATGGTTGCTTTATAGCTTGTCAAATAGCTCCAACATGTTGTCTTGGTGGATTAGCATGCAGTTCAGCTGCTTATGTAGTGATTAGCATGCCACAGTGTTTGCCTTGTTTCAGCGAGGAATTTAAACCTTTCCTCTCCTGTGTGCGCATTGTGCTGCGAAACGCACACAGTGGAAAACCACCTTGTAGGCTTTATTGAATCCCACTGTATATCTCAGTGATTTCAAACAGAATAAAATAATTAACTAATCACCTGGTACATAAGGATCAAATGGGCTTTATAATAGACAAAGATGGGATAATGTTAATGAATTATAACTATTATCACTCTCTGTCACTCTCTCTCTCTCTCTCTATTCCCCATTTACGCACCATGTGCTACTTTAGGCAACAAGCACCTTTCAGCACACATTGTTTCTGGTGTAGTTACAGGCTCAGGTTGCTAGCCCAAGGCCCAGCCCTACTCGGATCGTGCAACACACACACACTCACATCCACACATTCACACCTAGGGCCAGTTTAGAGTGTCTAATCCACCTACTGCATGTCTTTGTAATGTGGGAGGAAACCAAAGTGCCCAGAGGAAACCCGAGAGAACACAGGGAGGACATGCAGACTCCACACAGAAGGTCCCCCAGCCAAGAATCAAACCAGAAAACCTATTGCTGTGAGGCAACAATGCTAACCTTTACACCACTGCACCACCCATAACTATTATGGATTAAAACAAATGGTGTTAAACTGGCTATTATAAGTTTACATATTGAAAGGCATTTGATTTGGTTAATTGATTATTCTTATTTAAATCTTTATAGAGTTACATTTATTTCATGGAGAAAAATTTATTAAGGAGCCTTTATAAAGATTATAAGGCATATATTACATTTAATCTTTTTGTCCCATTGTTTTAAAATAAATAAAGGCATAAAACAATGTTGTCCTCTCTACACACAATTATTTGTAATGGCAATAGAATCCTTTGCAAATTACATCAGAGAGAGAATACAATATTGGAGGTTTTAACTTTAATGAATTATATCACTCTATAATACAACTCTTGCAGATAATATTCTGGGAACAGTTGGAGAGATAACTAATTTATTTAAAGAGGTATATGATTCAGTTAGATCTTTTGAGATCATTTCCAAAATGAATTTTATTACTGATAAGACATACGTTTTATTAATTAATCAAATATATTGACAATGAACTGTTAAATAATTATAAACTGGAATCAGTGAATATTGTATTAGATATCTAGGGATATATTTATATATTAGATAATCTTGATTCCATTACCGAAAATACTTTAACAACTTTTTTATGATATCAATATAGTGTAAATAAATGGAATAATATGTTGTTTGCTTTAAAGACAGACTAACATTCATTTAAATATTACATATTATCCATACAACTTTAACCCCTGGTAAAGAAATATTAAATATGATAAATAATACACTATTAAGTTTTTTTGTGGTGCCTGTTAAAACTCAGAACAGTATATTGAATTATAAAGTGGAATATGGGAGGAAATGGATGTCAAAATATTGAAAATTATGCTTTATCATCAAGATTCAAAACATTTCAATATATATATTAGATAATCATTATGATGCCCCAGGGAAATAAATGCATACCACAATATATGATAATTCATCTTTAAAACATGTCCCCTCCTTTTCTTTAGATGTCATAAATAATATTTTCTAGATCATAAAATTATAATTTAATGGTTCTTCTATGAGATTAAGCCAAATTAAATAACTGTATTGCCAAAGACATTAAATAACTGCATTTATCATTTAAGAATTATAGTCATAAGCAATCTAATATAAAAAGTGGATCTTTACTATTTTTTCCAATACCTTACACACTGGAGGTCGGATACATAAAGGTTGCCACAAAGTGTACAGTATGTGCACAATTTGTGTACACTTTCTGGATTCAACAACAGTACTACCACAATGCTTGAGGTGTCTATTCACTCAGAAAGGTTACACTAAGTGTACACATAGTGTATGCTTTGTGGTAAACCTTTATGAATCCAACCTCAGGCTTTATTGAAAGTAATAATATTAATACATTGGTAGGATTAAAACATAATAATCCCATATATTAGTCAAATTGTTTAAATCACTACAATATTATAACAATGGAGAGATTTGTATCTAAATGTGATCTAGAACATGTAAACTCTGTTTTGATTTATAATATAAGATTAAAAATTGAAGAAAAAAATTGAAATAATGCAAAATGGTGCAGCGTCAACTTTAATGACAGAAATTGAAAAAAAATGACATTAAAATATTGGAACAACTTTCTATGATTATTAATGCAATGTAGACATAAAGCCTTCATTGTCCATGTTACATAAGTTAATCTAGGAACTAGATAAAAATATAAATTCTAGGTACTAGAATTACTTTTATCAATCTGGACTAAAAGAAGTACAGAATGATAGCAGCAAATACTTGATCTTGAAATCAGTAAGATTTAAAACTAGTATTTGCTGGAAGTGATCATACAGAAATATTTACATATAGCATCCATTCCAACACATAGGATCAACAAAATATATAAAACCAATGAATAAGTTTATTGGAGGTGTTACAAGATATTAAAAGCAGACTAGAATCACATATTCTTTAAATGTGAAAACCGTATTGTGAGAATATCCAGTATTTCTTAAATTCTTTATGGGCAGATAGATGTTTAGTTTCTGAGTCTCTCTTATTGATTAATGATAAATTCCTGGTTGTCTAAATGCTTCACAATATATTCTGATGTGGTCTTTACTGGCAATAACAAAGAACATTATTACCATGAAATGGAAAAAAAGAATCTCAACCAAGTAAAATTATTATTAGCATGAAATGGAAAAAAAAAGAATCTCCACCAAGTAAAATTAGTTCACTGATTTATTTACTGTTGTATGACATAATGAACTGTATTCTATTAATTTTGAGAAGTAATGGTAATGCATACAATTTTAAATACTGGGGAAACTGAAACTGATGCTAGAAAAATTTGGATGAAATAATCAATTCAATTTGATATAGAAATGTATGAAATCTGCTAAGTTAGTATGTATGATCTAACATGTCTTATTTATTTGTAAACATTGTAAATACTTAGTTGTGTTTATGAAATAAATAAAAATATTGGGGAAAAGATAACTGGCTTCAATAATTAGCTGAATAGTTGATGTCATTCTATGGGGTAATAGCATGTGTCAGCACTGGATGAGATTATTGACAGTCTAAGTAGCTTCTCAAGGAATGTTCTGCACCTCTCACTCAAAGGCTTCTGCATACTGGCTAAAGCCTTTGTTGCCCGCATAGTGTGTTTTTAGACAGATTCCAGTTAATGGATGTTCCAAGGTAGGAAATTCATCGAGCTCCAATACAGACATTCCAAAGTTCAACACTAACTGGCTGCTCATGGAGATCAGAGGCACAGCAGTAAGAGCAGCTCACAGAGCTGAGGTGTGAATAGGTTTTGGCATCTGTTGTTACTATGCAGAAACATGTATTACATAGTTAGTTCCATTGTAACTTATTATAATTTGTAACAAATCATTACTTATGTTGCTTCCTATGACACACAAAATAGTCTTCAAAAGTGACATAACTCTTAGTAGCCCTGAAGGTTCTAGTCTCCTATTTGTAAAACAACAACAAATACATAGGCTTAAGTAAGGTATTGCAACAATTCAGATTTGGCTTTGGGCTTTCCACTGTTCTGACATGATACTGAGATGGAATTTGGAAGAAGTATCCTGCTGCCAAGGCAGAAATATGCAAACCTAAAATTACTCTGAATTCAGAAATGAACACAAGTTGCTTCAAGGAAACGTTGTAAAGAACGTAAGTCACCTCAAGGAAATGTTGTAGGTTTATTTCATTAGCAAGTGACTGAAAGCTTCCATGTCAAGCACTATCTTTTCAAAAGTAAAACTTATTATGCATAATAGCTAGGGCAACACTCATGCTGGATATCTTTACTTTTGAACTTCTGTGGAGAGGACACTGCGTTACTCACATCTTGCTGCACAGCAGTGCTCCCAGGCTGAATCTGAAAATGATCCATATGGATCTGTGTTCTATTAACAAATATAAATAAATAATAAACCCATTACACTCTATGATGATGTACATACAATGCACATAACCATTTGAGACCTCCATTTAACGTAATCACCCAGGAACAACCTTTGCATAGACTACTGCAGCCAGCTGGCATTCACTTCTTGCAAAAATTAAGAATATTAATGAATGCCACACATTTAGAAAAAAGTGTAACTGGACATTTGAAAGAAATTGTACAAATGCATTTACTTTGTGGATATTAGTTAATACTGTTAGCATATGAAGACTTGCTATTCATTTATATTACTTTTGACCAATATAGGAACTACTTTGACTTTTACTAATATCTACAGATGAAGTCTCTTGTGGCTTTATGCTATCTGAAATAAATCCTCCTTTTTCCTTATGAGGTACTATTCTTTTGATGTAAAGGCTTGAGAATGAAATGGTCTAAGAATATCTAGTTGTAAGGTAATTAAGTATTGATATATTGTATTATTGTGTCACTGTTAATCCAATGAATCTGTTTCTTAATAAATACTCATTGTAGTTCTGGTCCAGTCATCATTGTCTGTTGTCTCATGTTAGGACTGAAAAGGGTAATTTGACCAGCCAACGTATCTGATTAACAAATATTAAATAAATTAATAAAAATGTTTACACTGCTTGCACATGATGAGCAAGGAAACACTTGGTTCATCAAATTGTTAAGCAGAATACCATTTGCTGGTTTACCATTACTGAGCCAGCACTGCCTTGGGTCCTGGGTTTACATCTGGAGGCAGAGAAGGGGTTCTAATTTCCCAGATGTGGAAATGACTATTGGTGAAAATTGAGGAGTTTGGTAGACCCACCCTAAAAAAGCCAGGAAAAGATATAGAAGAAGAAGAAGCAAACATAACTCATGTGTAGTATTCTGGGTATCAGCACCCCTCCCTCCCACCACGCTAAGAGATGTTGTTCCACAAAGTTCGATTTAAGCAGTTTGTTCTTCCAGTTGTTAGTAATCATGTGGCATACTGACACTAGCTGCCACCTTGTCCAGTGCACCAGTGACATAAGCACTGTCAAACCATCCCAGAACAGCTGTATTACCAATGTGCTTTGGGCTGATGTACTAACCTTAGAACGATCTCCTATATACTCCATTCCAGTTTGGATCCTATACTGTTTGGACTATTCTAATCAGATCAGTTATTCCGGCAGCAAGGGCATCAATACCTGTTTTATCCCACATCAAATATCTCGGTATTCTGTATACCAAGCAGCAGAAACCAGTCATTAACATAGTGATAGGTCACCCAGCATTGGAAATACAGAAGGAAACAATAACACTATCTAGTCTGCCCTTTTAAGGGTCTTAACAATATGCCTCCCCTCCATTCCTTACCTGTTTTCTCATCTGCCCCTGCCCTCTTGAACACCTCTGTGAATTCCTTCTATAGCACCCTTCTAGTAGTCAATTCTATGTGTATAGGACCCTGACTCTGGAGAAGTACTTCAAGAGTTCCAGGGAGTATCTTATCCCTAGAGTTTGATACCTACCTGTTCAGAATGACCCTTTTACATCTTTTCAGCATGATCTTGTGCACCAGTTTTGCTCTCCCACCATCTGGTCTGGTCTCTTATGAGAAGAACAGTAGCTCCTCTGGCATCTGGTCATGTCCCCTGTCTTCAAAACCATGGATCATTCGCAGATGGTATTCCTCTGGATTCTTTTTACTAACTGTATATCCCTAACCTTATTTGGTGCCCATAACTGTATGCAGTAAATATGTTTGGGTATGAATATCTCCCTGTACAGTGCAAGCATTACCTCTTTGCTTCTGGAATCCATCCCACTGAGGATACGACCCAGAATTCTGTTTGCTGCTACAACAGTCCTCTCATTCTACTCCTAATAAGCCAGTCTAGATGTGATCAGTACCCCCAGACCATGTACCTGTTTTTTTGTCATCATTGCTGCTTCCTTCTGCTGGGAATTTGTACTAGAACTGCTGTGGCCTATGCAGAGTACTTTGAATTTTTCTGTGCTCAGATATGTCTGAAACAATCACATTGAAGAGTACAAGACCTAGAACAGACACATATGTCACTCCACTAGTCACTTTCCTAATTAATGACATTGTCCCTCTTGCCATATGCCTCTGTGACCTACCATTTAACCATGCATTTATCCAGTTCTTTAGTCATGGTCCTAATTTCAAACCATTCAGTTTTCCTATCAGTCTTCCCTGCAAGGGACTAAATCAAAGTTCTTGCTGAGCCCATCTAGGACACATCACAGTGATCCTGGTATATATTACTAGTTGGGTCTAATAGAATTACTAGAGACAAAGATGGAAAAAGATCTATGGGTACTTAGCACACACAGTTTTGATTTTCAAGGGCAATGTGACAAAGTTATAGCAAAAGGAAATAATATCTTGTGGATCGATTCTAAGATGATTTGTCTTGTGAAGTAATAATTAATAATGACACTGTATCAGGGAGTGGTGAAACACCGATGAAGTACTGCATGCAGTTCTGGAAACTAAACTTCTTCAAGAAAAAGCTATTGAAATGCTGAGAAATGAGAAGAGAAATTTTGCTAAAAAGGTGTGTGAGGTGAATGGAAATAGATTTGAAAAGATACTTAGGCAGATGAGACTTCCTGCTTTACTGAGAAGATGATAAGAGAAGGCACAGTTGTGCCATGAATAGAAGCAAGGAAGTAGGAAAGGATTACCTTAAACAGGAACAGGGGTGTAGGCAGCTTTTTTCAATTTGTACTCTAATGCCTGGTACTGATAGCCACCCATGCATCCACACTCCCCTGCCCTCAATGCATCCACACTGCCTCACTCCCAATGCATTCACCACAGCAAAATTCAGACTTCTGAGATGCCCACAGTCACTCTTAAGTGGCATTTAGTAGCAGATATTCACTGCAACAAGCCTCTGTACCACATCAATGTAGCCAGTCCCATAGAGGTCCATTCACACTGCACACACACACACACACACACACACACACACACACACACACACACACACACACACACACACACACACACATATGCACACAAAAAACACCACCACGCATGCACACACACACAGAGACACACACACACACACACACACACACACACACACACACACCACCACAACACACACACACACACACACACACACACACACACACACATATGCACACAAAAAACACCACCACGCATGCGCACACACACACACACACACACACACACACACACACACACACACACACACACAAACCACCACCACCATAACACACACACACACACACACACACACACACACACACACACACACACACACACACACACACACACACACACACACACACACACACACACAAAAACCACTACCACCACAACACATGCACAAACCACCTGTCAGTATAATTAATAACCTTTTGGTTTGGGGTGCTACCACTCAACAGTAGGAGCTGTGTCTTATTATACTGCAAGACAGATAAAGGCTTGAAATGAATAGAAGAAAGTGTCACATCTGGGTAAAAAACCTCAGGCACATAGGGGACTCCTGATGTCTTAAACCTGTATCTGATAAAGTCAAAGCAATTATGGATATGCCAAATCGTCATACTAAATAATCTTTTAAGCATTTTTTTCCATGTTTATTTCAGACTTTACATATGTAAACACCTATCAAGAACATAACAACACCTGTTGAGAATGGAATGAGAGAAAGTTTTTGGAATGCTTAAAAGGTTAATTGAAAAGGTTGTACACTGATAGACTATGATGCAATACAACTTATTCTGCAAATCAATGCTAGTCAGCAGTGGCTTGGTGCAGTTGTACTGCAAGAAGGTAGACTGAGAGCTTATATAAGTTCATAGGTTGATACTAGGCTATCTGCCCTAGGGCATTTACAAGCCTAGCCAGAGTGTGTTTGGCTTTCGCCACCCTTCTTAGATTAGTTGACTGTGCCTCTGTATAGTAGGTCACAGAAGATAGCCCATTTAAGGTTAGTTTACCGTGCCTCTGTCTAGCAGTGACACAGAAGAGATCCCAGGGGTAAATTTATGATCTCCCATCCAAACGTCAAGATTCTTCTTGAAGAGGGTCATTGAGGGGCTCTGTCTGACATGGATTGGGATTTTGTTCCAGAGTGAGGGGAGCCTCTGGGATATGAATCTGTCCCTCCAGCATGTTCTATTTATTTCTGTGCTGAGGTTTAAGTCACTGGAGCGTGTAGTTCTGATGGATTTGGATTTCTTGAGGTGGAGCATGTCCATTAATTCTGGGTTGGACATGGCTTTATACGTCAGGCACAGATCGCCTCGGAGTAGGCAGTAAGCAACTGAGTAGAGCTGAAGTTTCTTTAGCCTAACTGCGTAGGGCATCTGTTTGAGTCCCTTGGATCCCCTTGGTGAGGTACTTTTGGGGTCTTTCTAGTTGTAGCAGGTGTCGGGTAAGGTACATCCCAAATGGGGCACTGTATTCAATTATGGGCTTGATGAGTGATGAGTAGAGGGGCACAATGACCTCTCTTGATCTAGATGTGAACCCCTTTGTGATAAGGTGGACTATATAGAATGTCTTTCTAACACTGAGAGTCTTGACTGATGCTCGAACATGACATGTTCAGACTCAAAATGAAATTCTAGACACAGTTTTTGTCATCAGAAATTCCATGACTATATTTGTGGTAAAAGAGTCATTGTGTTATTAACCCCAAACATGTTTAAAGTACATCCAAGAAATCTATTTAGAGAGTTCCAGCAAGGCTACAAATGGTTTTACTGTATTTGTAAAATATAAGTCTGCAAGTTCAGAATAAAGCAGGTAGACAAATACATATAGCTGATATTCTGAGTATAGCATACCTACAAAAATGTAAAGATGGTTTACTAGAGAAAGATATGAAGTTCTCGGGACATTTTTTTCTAGTACCTATATCTACAGAGAAGAGAGGAGAGAAATACTCTGAACTATATTTGTTATGATACATAATAATGAATGGTTGGCCAGATAGCATTAAATCACTACAGCCACACAGTTATATTTACTTTTCATAAAGGGATGAATTTCATTGTGTACAAGGCTTGTTGTTTAAAGGTGTCATAGTAATTATTCTATATTTTTACAACAGGCTATGTTCAATAAAATACACGAGTCACATTTACAAGTCACTGATTGCCAAAAAGCTCATGACTTTGTTACTCAAAAATCTGTTTGTGATCATTGCAGTAGATTGAACAAATAGGGCAGACTTGAGATGTCTCCAATATCTTCAGGTATCAAAATCAAAAAGAATTAAACCACATAAATGTTAAAATGTTCCTTGAATGAAAGTACTTATTAGTTTGCTCATTTAACAAAAAGAAAAAAAAATGCATATTATCTTCTGTCTGGATTAGTGCTAATCTATTTTTCTAGTTATGGCATTCCTGATAAAGTGATATAAAAGAACAATCTACAGTTTATGAGCTATTTATTACAAATGGGAATTCAAGCACACTGCCTCAAGTGTTAGGGATCTACAAAACAAAGCACATGTTAAATGAAGGTTATTTGCATTAAAAAGTGTGACGATTTAGATCATTTGTACTATTTGTCAGTTCTACAGTACAGAAATAAAGTAAGCCACTATAATCTATATGCCTGTCTATCACATAATTTCTGGCGGTAAATGTCTTTTAGTCTCCAGTTTAAACCTATCCACCTCATATTTTTTTTTTACCTGACAGTATGAACAGTGCAACAGATGCAATAGATTTACTGCAATTCAAATAGAAATGCCTCAATAACATAACATTCAACAATCTTCTGATGTTGCAAAAAGGGGAAAACCAAAAATGACTGATGAGCAAAAGCATCATCTTTTTGTCTTTCACAGAAAAACAATGTGATAAAACAGAGCAGTCACGATCATACCTGATATAAGATCGTCATATGCATATATATATATATATATATATATATATATATAAATAAATAACACGGGAAACATTTAAATAATTATTAGGTTCAAACGATATTCAAATATCTGTGAGTCCAAATTCAAAGGAGGAGCCTCAGAGTAATAGATTTATTTTTCTAAAGTAAGGAGAATGTCACATATAGGTAAATGTGAAGCCATTATTTATTAGTTATATTATGTTTACATTTGTAGTACGACTATCAAGATTAGTGTGCCATGTAACATTCTGACTGACCAGTTCATTAATGATGCTTGACAAATTATTATTATGTCTTACAGCCGAGGGGATTACTCATGAAATTCTGTGAATCACAGTTGCAAATCTCAGAATACCAATATTAAAACTGCAAACATGCAAATATTGTATACTGAAGGCTCAGGTTGCCGAGTATTACCTGTACTCCAAGGTACAGAGATCTTGGAATAGGCTTGCATAATATGCAAGTAAGTTTATAGCGAGTTTGGAGATACTGTGCTTTTTTTGCCAATTTATTTATTATTTATTTTTATTTCATTTGTTTACCGGGTAATGTCCAACTGGGCATGAGACCCATTTTCAGCGAAGGCCCGGAGGAAAAAGCTCCATACATACATACATACAAACCTAAAAATAGTTTCTTACATTCATTAACAATAAGGATGCACACATAAATATGTTATTAACATTGTACAATGGAAAAATAGAATAGTAATCGCTAAATAGCTGTAATTTACCAATTTCACTTACAGTGGGTTGAATATTACAGTTTGTCTTGTTCATTATGCATATCGGAATATGACTGTTTATTTTGTAGTTGCTGTGAAGGCCACTTAAGAATAAAAACATGGAAATTGTACAACAAAAATAAACAATGGAAGAACAACAGTCAACTGCATAGATTAATATTTGCAGTAAATTACATCTAAATTGGTTGTATAAGATAGGAATAAATATGGGTTCAGAACACTGCAGCCAATAACAATTATCGTCGATTGCACTGGTCAGTACTCATCCTTCCAAGCGAAGCAGCCAGCAAGCAGAAAAGTGAGCCAAAGAGATTTTTTTTTTTTTTTTGTTACCCCCTACTACTTTGCTACTAATGTGTCTCTGGATCTCAGGCAGCATTTCCCCACATAAATAGTTGCTGATGAATGGAATTCACTACCAGTACAGCTGGTAGAAGAAGAATCCACTGATATAGTTAAAAACACATTAGATATACAAAGAGTGGAAATGACGGAGAAATAAGAAAGATAATTAATTTAAGTACTTTTACAGGCAGACCATGTAGCCTTTAGCTGTAATGAATGAAATCTAATTGTTTGTATAGAGCCAGATAACCCATTACTGAGATCTAGTCCTTCTTAGAGTTAACAGTTCACCCATGTCTAGGATCTAAACATTAGCAAGTAACAGAAAGGTTATGCTGTTGCAGTGATATTCTCTTTCCACATCTTCTACCTGAATCTAGGAATCAGTTGCAGTCTGTTCCTGCCTGCCTTTACCTGTAATGTTCCAGCTCAATTTACCTTTCACTGAAAATCCTGATATAGTTAACACTGTATATGCTGTGGTCACCTTGTTATGCTTTCAGGTGTACCTCACATTCTATCAGCATACTCCCTTTACTTCCCTATTGCCTGCCGCATTATCTAATTACATCTTTGGAGCATGACTCTGCTTGACCTAACCTGTGTTGCAGGGTCGGCCTGATTATTCAAAGGTTTCTGTTCCTAACACTCTGGTTACACCTTGTAACCATTACACAAAATATAAAGAAAGTAGGATATCAGGGTTTTCAGATAACTATGGAAATTCGCAGCACAGAGGAACTGTCACAATTCACATTATCTGCCTGTTATTGTGATATGTGTTTCTTCTTTTCTCATTGCTACTTTTCGCTGCTAAACCACAGTTTATTAAATGCTAATTTAACTGTTTTGTCTTTTAATGTTTACCTTTTTGTTATCTTGTACATTTTATGTTTTAACTCAGCCTGTCTTAAACAAGAGACTTATAGACTCAAGTGAAACAGCATCGTCAACAAAAAGTTAAATGCATTTATGCAATTGTGTGTGTGTGGGGGGGGGGGTTTATACACCACGCTGAATCACAGCTGAATTAGGTTACATCTGCTTGAGTGTTGAATGCCCTGGTTACTGTTTTCCATAGGAAATTGCTTCTACTGCGGTTTCTAGGAGTGCTGTGGCAGTGATTCCTTTGTTTTGTGAGAATTTCACTTTTCTTCGTGTTTCTGTAACCATGGAGTTGACATATATAATTTGGGGATATACAGGGCTTGCCCCCACATGGTGGTGCAAAAAAATTGCTTTGTTTTATTTATTCCAATAGGTTGAGTTCACTACTAGTTGAACTCATGAGCTGAATCCCTTTCCAGTTGGAACTCAGCAATATGTAGGTGAAATGTGCGTGTGTATGGCTCAGAAAAAAAACAATCTGTTGGGTTTATATAAATGTGTAAGATTATGTTCAATGCACAAATAAAAAAGCACCCCCCACACACACATATTTCATATGTGCAGCAAAAGCTGCTGAAACAATATTTCTACATGCATCGGCTTGTAAGGCACTTATCTTTTAGGCCTTCACAACAACCTTCATGTGAACGTGCAGTAATATCTGTTCAGTGCCAGCACCAACATGTATTATTGCTCAAGGATTCACAAGTTGTTTTTACACAGTAGACAAGTTATACCATTTGACTCCTATTCATTGCAGTCCCACTGGTACACCCACCTAACTACTCCCCCTGACCATAAAGGATGGGGGAATAAACCTGGGGTAAGTTTATGATTTCATATCCATTTGTACAAGCTAGAGTTGAAGATAGTGAAGGTCACAGTTTGCATTATAGCTAGCAGAGGTAGAAAACTCTTTGGGAGAGATGTCTGTCATGCCAACAAGTGCTATTTCTGTTGCAGTATAGAGTTAGGTCACTTGATCTTATATTTGTGTTACTACAATTCTTGCAGATATGCAGTAGATCAAGCATGATTAGATCCTTTACAGCTCTATAGGTGAAGCATAGAACACCACTTAGGAATGTATAGGAGATGGAGAAGAGAGACAGGGCCTTTAGACAGTCTGCGTAACTTTGGGAGCTCTTAGTTGACATTTTTTTTTGGATGAGAGACTCCTGTTTTTTTTTCAAGTTTGTTTAGACATTTGGACATCTAGATTCTGAAGGGTTTATTGTATTCTAGTATGGACCTTATGAGAGATGAGTAGAGGGGTGAGTTAGAGCCTTGGACATGTGCATTCCAAAGGGTGTATTATAATCAAGTATGGGCAAGATAAGAAATAAGTAGAGGGGTGGGTTTTGACACTAGGACATATACAATCAGAAGGGTGAGTTATATGCTAGTATTGGCTTGATGAGGGATAAGTAGAGAGGTGGTTTGTCCCTTGGACATGTAAATTCTGAAGGGTGCAGTATATTTTAGTGTGGCCCTGATGAGGGGTAAGTAGATGGGATGGGTTTAACCCTTGGACATGTATATTCCAAATGATGCATTCTGTTCTAGTGTGGACCTAATGAGGGATGAGTAAAGTGGAGGGTTAGAGTCTTGGACACATACATTCCAAAGGGTACATTATACTCTACTATGGGCCTGATGAGGGATGAGTAGAGGTGGTAGGTTTGACTCTTGAATAAGTACATTCTGAAGGCTGCATTATATTCTAGTATGGGCCTGATGAGGGAAGGGTAGAAGGGAATGAATATGGCCAAGAGAAGATGCCCTTTCACTTTAGTTGAGTAGTAGATTTCTTAATGAAAGTGGATACATAATAATCAAAGGAGAGTTCATTATCCAGGAAGGTGCCTAATTCTCTAATGACTATGTCTATTTTTAGGTGAGGGTAATTATGTGTAAGAATTCCTGATTGTCAAAATATTTCCTGCTGCATGTTTTGGTGTTAAGTTTAGACCATGATCTTGACAACACTAGTTTGTCTGAGTTGGGACCTCCTGGAGGACACAGACATCTTTAGGAGAGTGGGTTATGTCTCCAAGCCTACAATAATTCATGAATTTAATGAGCCAAAGGCTTTTAGTGTTGGACTTGACATCAGAGAAGTTTAGTGCTAGATAAAAGTGGTAGTGGAACATAGCCCTGTAATATACCACTGGTAACAAGTCTCTTGGAAGAATTTGTGGCACCAGTTTTAACTGAATAGGTTCTATCAGTGAGTCAGTTGGCAAATCAATGGGATACATAGGAATTTATATTGAGTTTAACAGTTTGTTATTGATACCAGAGTGCGATGCAGGTCAAAAGCCTTAGCTAAACTGAGGTAAGTGGTGTGCATGGAGTTAACTCATATAGTACTTCTAGGACAATCTCAAATAAGTCAGCTAGGTTTTATAGGCATGATACACCTTTTAAAAAGCCAAACTTGTTAGAGTCTAGGGACTGTAGGTCCATGATGATGCAAATGATGCTTGTGAGGCTGATAGGTGTATAGTTTCCAGTGTCCATGGTGGGGCTTCCCTCATAGAAGAGAACTACTATAGCTATTTTCCAGGCTTTGTAGAAACTATTGTTGAACATTTTAAGAAGGCGATCTGATAGGGAGTGTTTCATAATGACTAGGAAACAGTCCCATATATTATCTGTTCCCATATTACTGGTGCTTTTGATTCTGGACAGCACTTTTAGTATCTGGCTCAGAGGTGATTCTGGCGATCTGATAGGGAGTGTTTCATAATGACTAGGAAACAGCCCCATATATTATCTGTTCCTGTATTACTGGTGCTTTTGATCCTGGACAGCACTTTTAGTATCTGGCTCAGAGGTGATTATGGGGGTGTATAGAGTGCATGCTTTGTAATGGGAAATTAGGAGGTGACGGAGAGAAGTTGGAGCTGAATTTGTATGCAAGGATGGTAGCTGTATTCTTGAGTGAGTGATGCCATTAGAGATAAGCTTGGTAAAATGCTAGATATTACGTCTCAGGTTTCTTACATAATTAAAGCACACTTTATATCTGTTCTTTTCTGATGTAATGATTTCTGGTTCATAAATTAGATTTGTAGGATTTTATTTTTATTCCTCTATTCTTTATTAACCATTTTGAAGTTGATTTTAACTTAATGAAAATTTGATCTTTTTCTATAGAACTTTGAACCTTTTTTAGTGTAGTTTGTTTATGTTTGAGTACTGCCAGAGGGTTTGTTTCTACATTATTACTGACATCATCTAATAGTAAAGTTTTTATTCAGGAATTTCATCCAGGATATATTCTAGTCTTCTGAGACCTAGACCTGCAATGGGAAGAACACTGACACATCCAAAAAAGTTAATTTAAATACCATAATATTAGACAGTGATTGTGTTGTGAAGTCAGATTTAGTGAGAGTATTTTGTTTAGTCCATAATTGTTCCCTGATCATACCTAAAAGTTATGGGAAGCAGACTACTGAATCTAATGTTAGGAGAGAACAAAAAAATGGTACCAGTGTGCCATGACAAAGAAAAGAAAGGGCTTGCAGACCACCTCAGCATATGCTCTAATGACAAGTGAAGTTTATGGCAATGGTTGTGAAGCTACATACAGATGGAAATTTGTGTCTTTTAGAGTTTTATTATTGCAGAAAGTATCCCTTTAGTGCACTTTGTCCAGTAAATTAATTAATGAGTGTAAGTTAAAAATGTGTGTGTGGGGTGGAGGAAGCAATGTAGTGACTTTGCAATGCATGCAGCTTCTGAAAAACAAGCCTATGCCTTCAGAAATAAGTAGCTGTACATGTATGACATGTGCAGTCTATGCTTAGCCCACAATCAGTCTGTGCTTAGTATAAGGGGGTTTCAAGATGTGCACCTGGTCTCCACGTGAGCGTCTGCAGAGTGTACAAAATATACAGAGGTGCTCTTATACTTATGCATTTGAAGTCAGTAAAGTACACTTACTCATGTGGACCCTTTCAGATACATGCTGCATGATTCAGTAATAGCAGAAAATACTTTATACAGTGGAAGAGAATGCCATCATGCATATAAAAATAATCTAAGGCAAAAAGTATCTTCCCATCTCAACTCTTTCATAGAAATCCATGCCCCTATTCACCAAAAATACAATGCCAAATTTAGAAGCAAACTGAATAGCTACAAAGGAAATTAATATGTAATTCACAACTTTGCACCATGGTGCTGTGGACATGTACATGCTGTATGTACAAGCTTACAGGTCACACACTTTATGTTCACCATGAAATGGGTAGCTGGTGCTGCCATGTCTGGGCAGCACAATGCACAGTGGTAGCAGTTCAGAGACAGTGACACTAAGTGGTTTCATGAGCATAACCATTGTACTAACCGGTCTTGTTAGCTTGATATAAAGGGGTGGTGCCAACTTGCACAAGAATGCTTGCTACTATACAGCTTGGGAACAGAAGAATTTCAGTAAAACCTCTGTAAACATGCAACTTCCTAGAGTTATGGAAGCACACCTGCTTGATAAAGTACTTTGGTAACAACAATAAACCCTGTGATAGATGTCAGTGACACTGATGCAGATATCAAACTGTATGCATAACTGCGGACCCATGACTTGGCACTGTACCATCTGCCTGTGGATAGAAAGATTCAAATCAAGAGCATGAGAAACATGGCAAGGGCATATTTCAAGAGGTGCAGGGTTCCAGAGTTATGTGCTGAGGCATGGCTACATTGTGTAAAGGGGGTGACATGCTGTGTATAGCACTAACTGCAGCTGATAACCCCATAGGTATAATATAAAAACTGAGGGGGTAAACATAGCAGTAACTGCAGCTGATAACCCATAGACAATATGCAAACTGGAGGGTGGGGATATACATAGCACTAACTGCAACTGGTAACCCATATGTACAATATGTAAACTGGGGAGGGGGAGTACATAGCACTAACTGCAGTTGATTACCAGGTGCATAAAAGGGGAAGTGGCTGCAGCCATAGTTATGTGCATCCACCAGCATAATATACACACTGACTGACTGACATGCCTTGCTCACCGGTGTACATATACTGGCACGGCCATCTGAGGCAGGCAACACCATGAAAAGTTCACTAGCTAGGAGAATTAACTACTGCTGCAGGCTCTCTGCCCACATGGTGTGCACCTCCCAGGCAAGGGTGCTGCAAGCAAACATTATGGGGAACATATCTGGCAGGGACTGTTGCAGTATGCGAACAATGTGGGTGCTCATAATAGAGCTCTACAACAGGCTCGATGAAAGCTTACTGATATTATACTTCATGCAAAGGAATTGGTATTATACTTTTGGCAGACAGGTCCACCAGAAGAGGTGGGCCACCAGCACCAAAGTGATTCACTGACCCTGAAGGATTTTAATGTCACTGGCTGGGAAAAGAGAGTGACCCCTCAAATGTCGGGGTGGCTAGGACATGGGAAGTTGACTCGCACCTACTATTTGCATGTCAGTAGGGGAAGCACTAGGTTAGTAATGCAGATTTCAGTTCAGTGTAGTACATTGCACTTTTGTACTACATATTTGAAGGGAAGAATTGACAAAGGCCCACCTGCATATCTATCCTTAAAGACACCACTAGTCTACAACTACAACAACCTGCTTGACAAGGTATGTCTTTCAACATGTGCTATAGCTGTATTTTAATATGTTTTAATATGCATACAACAGGGAATTATAGAGGCACATGTGTGTCGTCTGACAGTGGTGTCATGTGTGTTCATACTTTCTTAGGTTCCACTGGTGGATGGGCCCTCTCAAGGACGGCATGAGAATGACATTATTAGGGGACCTGTAGCTGACAATGACGGTGACACGCAAGTAACATAGTCTGAAGACACAGGCATCACCTATACCACTACAGGGGGGGGGGGTCACCCATATCCACTATTACAGAGGCCAATGTAGAGGTACAGGCTGAGCACGCAGCCTGACTACTGTATGACAAACTTCTAGTAAAAGAGATTCCTACATGGGCATATGTCCTCAGCCAACACATCATCTGACAGACACACTATCTTTGAGGTGCACACACTTACTGTAAGGGATAAACAAGAATGTGTGCATCACTGTCTCTGATATGACTACAACACTCAGCATTAACCAGAGACTGTGCAGATCCTTGATCTGGGTACAGATGGCAGTTACCTATAACATTGTAGAAGTGTTGAGTTGGCTCTATGGCTTGTGTGATGACATGCACCAATTGGAGTGGCATGGAGTATAGGGACAGGAAGCGTTCAGTGCTGTTGCTGTTACTGCTGGTCAATGTGACCATCATGCATGCCTCTGTGGAACACATTGCAACCACCATCTGCCTATCTAGCATGTTTGTGCACCTACTAACCAGATGGTCATGTGTGAAATCCCCTTAGAGGAACTTAGAGGAACCTTTGTCATATGCCATTTTGCAAGCCATGTAGTCCACGGTTTTGAGAGGGAACAGATGCAAGGAGGTTGTTCACTTACTATCCAAGTCAAACTATATAGGCCATTATTAAGACAGCATCACTTTTGCCTGTGGGCACACAACCTGACACTCCTATCATGGGTGCTGATTAGATCATGTGCAACATCACTCATCTGGATCAATACACAATATGCCCCATCAGGGTGCATATGCAAAGCCCTGTAGTCCTATCTCTTTCCTGTCACATATTGCATCAACCAAATCAACACAGTGGACACCACCAAAAAGTTATTTTGTGATGGCCTCACCCCCACCAATAAAGAATGTGATCTTTGACTCCTCACAATTTTCCAGAGTATGTAGCTTCAGGGTTCACCTCCTGTGACCCTACCCCATAACACAGTGTTGCACTTGCCTGTCACTGTGTTCCCCCAACCTATACAAGTGATAATGACCCATTCCCTAACCTGTGGGGGTATGATGATGTCTGATGCATATCATGACCACAGTGCAGTGCATAGCATAGGTGTGATACCACATGCATCATTTTATTCTGCTTGTCTGTGTCAAGGCACATATTTATGGATCAGACTCCATCTCTTTGCCATTGCTGCAATGACTTTCACCCACCTCTTCCTTGGCTGTCATACTGCTGCTGCATGTTCCTCTTCTGTCTCTCCACTCTGCCCTTCTGCAACTGCTACAGCTGGCACATAAGACCCTGCTATAATGTTTATGTCCTGCTTCATTTATTTGCACAGTGCCATGTTGTGTAGCATGGCACGCACAACAAAGATCTTGCTGCATATATCTGGACTGCATTGCAGTCCCCCTCTTGAGATGTCTAGACATCAGAATCATCCCTTCAATAGTCCATTGACATGCTCCATTACATTTCAGGTGTTTACATGGGTTGTATTATAGGCCAATTTTTCTGCAAGGTCTGGGGGTTGTGTACATAAATTATTAACTAGGGTTCTAGGGCATATTTAGCATCACCTGTAACACACAGGAAATGACATATTATATGTGTCCTGCTTCCTATTTGCTTGATACCTATGTATATAGATCTTCCTATCTAGCATGTGTGTGCACCTACCAAACAGATGGTCGTGTGTGAAATCCCCTTAGAGGAACCTTTGTCATAGGTTGGACATATGGCAAATGTGTGAATCATGAATACCACTCAGGTAATGTATAGAAACACACACACACACACACACACACACACACACACACACACACACACACACACACACACACACACACACACACACACACACACACACCTATAAAATGCCTTGGGCATTATAGACCGCCTGGCAGTTCTGAAAGTGGAATCCCATCCTGCTGATGTATTACAGGACAGGCCCTCTGGGCCAGGTGGGGCCTTGATAGCAACATGTTTACAATCTATGTCTTCCAGGTCCTCAGGGAAATGGGCCAAGGAACTAGTTTAAGATTCATGAGACTGACCCCTGCAGAATCCCTAATGTGTTCTCATAGGTCGCTGGAAAGTTAAGGCTATATGTATCTTTGTATTTCTAGGAATAGTCATACCATATATCCTGCCTTAATTCTGCTTGTGGGTGAAACAGTTCACTTATCTCTTGTTCTGTGAGCTGGTGGTATGCCAATTGTGGTCTGTCCCTCCTTTGGTGGCACAGACAGCTACTACATGCAGCATTGTAGGCACTAGCTCCTAGTAGCGGCTGCAAACACATGCTGCTGTGCTATTGTTGCTGCTGTTCCTAGCATTCTGTCTGTTGTACAAAACAAATTATGGCATTTAAAATGAGTATGAGCCGAGATATAGTGTGTCTGTTTTTAACATTACTGAATTGTCTGCCATTTTAGTTCCTTTTATTTGCATAATCAGTTTAGATCATTTGCATGTGGTTTCTCATTTTCATGTCATAATGTGTAAAAATCTATTAACCAGTTTACTGTGTAATTTAATTTAATCCTGACTTGCACTCAGGATTAACTGTAACCTGTGGAACTTGTTTAACTTGCTTACTTATGTAATCTCTGTAAATAGTCTGTTTGTAATATGTAATGCTGGTATTATGTAATGCTGTATCTGCTTACCCTTGGAGCTTTTCTCCCCGGGCCTCCGCTGAAAATGGACAAGGATCCAGTCGGACTATCCTAGTCAACAAATGTAAAATAAAATAAATAAAATAAAATAAATGAGTGAAGATGTTGATACACTGAGTACATGTGAAGGATGAGGAACATAATATGAGATATAGAAACTTATATTGTGTGTGGATGCTGCTGGCATGGATTTTCAAAACTGGAGCAATGTCTGTTACTGGGTTTTAAGCTTAAGAGAGGGTATGAAATATCGCAAGATGGTCTGCAGATAAGTAATAGTTTGAACTTGAGACTAGAGCATGATCCATATCACCTTGACTTTAAGTGGTTTGTTTTTGAAGTTGGATGTTTGTGGATGAATAAAACTGGATGCCAGTGGAGATAGAAGTTTCTTGATTACTAAGAAATTTCACTTTCAAGAAATCTTGTAGTGTCTTTGTTGGCTTTATTAAGTTCATTTGGTTATAAAAATATTATTGCAGTAGTCGTCAGATTCTTAAAGTTATGTATTACTGTTTTTCAGAGATGGCATACTTTTATAGAGAAATAGAGGTGCAGTCACCACATGTGCATCACATGAGTGTTTTATCACACTGGAGTGTGAATATCTATCTATCTATCTACCTATCTATCTGTCTATCTATCTTATCTATCTACCTATCTACCTATCTACCTATCTTATCTATCTACCTATCTATCCATCCATCCATCCATCCATCTATCTATCTATCTATCTATCTATCTATCTATCTATCTATCTATCTATCTATCTATCTATCTATCTATCTATCTATCTATCTATCTATCTATCTATCTATCTATCTATCTATCTATCTATCTATCTATCTATCTATCTATCTATCTATCTATCTATCTATCTATCTATCTATCTATCTATCTATCTATCTATCTATCTATCTATCTATCTATCTATCTATCTATCTGCCTATCTATCTATCTATCTATCTATCTATCTATCTATCTATCTATCTATCTATCTATCTATCTATCTGCCTATCTATCTGCCTATCTATCTATCTATCTATCTATCTATCTATCTCTCTCTCTCTCTCTCTACCTATCTACCTCATTTCATTGAGTTGCAGCTACATAAGCTACTCTTCATCAAAGTATGTGCATATGTCAGTTTCTAAAAATGTCATGTTAAAAGAAAAACAGTGAAACAGCTTGCACCATACCTGGGAAGGGGGCTGTAGCCTGGGTCATGCAAAGGACAAGCCTGATAGTGCTTCCTTCTCATAGCTGATAGGTTGCATATGATGCTTTCAGTTCATCCAGTTACACATCTGATGAAATGCAGGAATCTTTCTGTACTTTCTGTACTATATCATAAAACGTTCACAATGTGTCAGTATAAGAAAACCTTGGAAAATGCTGTCCTAATGACTTTATAGCAATTGTTAAGTTGTGAGAAAGCAGCAAACATCACAAGGTAAATAAGTTATATGCATCTATGTGTCATGGTAAAATTAGGAGGTGCAGCACCCAGCAGGATAAAAGCACTCTCATCTAACTAACCAAAACAACTCATGGGACAAATAAAGCCTACAAAAAACAAATTTTATGAAAATTTGGCCTCCCAGGTCAAGGAAAACCACAAGGCATTTGTTTAGCTTTGTCTGCAACCTCAAAGGATATACACAATTGTATGTAGAGCTCATTGTAAATGTAGCCACCTATATTGAGCCAGAAGATAAAGCAAACCTCCTGGCTGATAAATTCAGGCCCAACTTTACCCCTCCCTTCCCTTAAGAAATATCATCAAATATAACTTCCCCTACTATCACTAGGGAACAGGTCCTTAATGCTCTTTCTAAGGCCAAGAACATTGCAGCAATGGGCCCAGACAATATCCTATGATGCCTTTTAAATAGCATGAAACATGACCTATCAGGTCCGCTGGAATTGCTATTTAACTGTAGCCTCCAAACAGGCTGTGTGCCTTGTGAATGGAGAACAGCAACAGTCATCCCTTTGCACAAAGGTGGGCCATTTACAGACCCTGGAAACTACAGACCCATAAGTCTCATCAGTCTCATATGCAAAGCCATGGAAAGAATTATCATGGAAATGATCGATAATGACATAGTAAACCTCCGGACACTGGACCCATATCAATTTGGTTTTGTTAAGGGCAGATCAACCTGGTGGACTTCTTTGAGAAGGTCACCAAAACAATGGATAAGGGCAAAATGGTAAACACTACCATCCTTGACCTGGCCAAGGCATTTGACACTATACCCCATGTGATGATGTGAAGTAATGCCAGCTATGCCATAGACAGAGTAGGGCAGTGCATGCCGACATAGCTAGAATTTTATGTCATTTGTATATCAAACTTATTTGTACAGATACGTGTGTTAAAAATGTATTTGTAAAGCTGTTTGTGTTAAAAATGTATCAACAGTGGGGCTTGCTAGACAGAAAAGGAATATACATGTATGTCAGGCTGCATTATGGTAACTGCTGAAATGTATATATGTTAACAAGGGATGCTAGAAGGGAAGGGGTTAAGCTCAGCCCAGCTTACCTTAAGAAAAATAGCTTGAAATTACTTGGTTTAGGCCATAAAGATTTTATCTCACAGGCCTGAATACAACCAGAGATGCAGTGTCTGATCTGGGATCCTGCTCTTATTGTCCTTAGTGGCGAACTAATTGCTACCCTGGAGTGACAGAGAATGTCTGATTAGTCTCTACAAGCAGGATAAAGGATAAAGGAGGT
This sequence comes from Protopterus annectens, assembly GCF_019279795.1. Taxonomy (NCBI): domain Eukaryota; kingdom Metazoa; phylum Chordata; order Ceratodontiformes; family Protopteridae; genus Protopterus; species Protopterus annectens. The sequence goes on along the minus strand of NC_056733.1, from coordinate 220,512,314 downwards.
AACGCCACTGACCCTTCAAACTATCGACCTATTGCCATTCTGTCCACACTATCTAAGATACTAGAAAAATGTATCCACACTCAGCTTCTCCATCACCTTTTCAATCAAAACTTACTCACCCCTACTCAACATGGCTTTCGCCCCTCTCACAGCACAACTACTGCTCTACTCTCCTTCACTCACACCATTGTAGAATCTTTGGACAACAATAAACTTACTTTCTGTCTCTTTCTTGACCTCTCCAAAGCTTTTGATACAGTGTCTCATCCATTACTTCTATCTAAACTTGCTAACCTTCACCTTTCCACCTCCACCTTCAGCTGGTTCACTAGCTATCTGTCTGGACGCAAACAGTCAGTCAAATGGCTCCCTTCCCCTTCTCCTTTCTTGCCTATCTCTACTGGTGTTCCACAAGATTCTATCTTGAGTCCCCTCTTATTCAACATCTTCACCAATGATCTTTTCACCTCATGCTCTCATACAATATGCAGACAACTCCACAATCATTTCTACATCCAACAACATCTCTGACCTACACTCCCTAACCCAAACAGCTCTACTTTCCACTGAACAATGGCTTTCAGAAAACTTACTGATCCTCAATCCCACAAAAACCAAACTCTTACTCTTTCTGCCCCACTCTCTTATTCATCATAAATCCTCCTTTGTTATTAAGTCATGTAATAACACAGCTATCCTACCTGACACCTACACCAAACTCCTAGGAGTCATCATCGATGATGAACTAAAATTCAATCAACACATACAGCAATGCATAAAGAAAACACATCAGAAACTAGGTCTGTTATACCGAAACAAATAATATCTCAGTCCCAAGGCTAGACTCACCCTAGGACAAGCACTTCTCCTCCCCTCTATCCTTTATGCCGCTCCATTTCTCACAAATATCCAAAAAAATACTCTGAACAAACTCCAACAATCCTACCACAAAATAGCCAGATTCATCACTAACTCCCCAAACAACACACACCACTGTATTGCTTTAAAGTCTCTACAATGGCTAGAACTCCCACAACTACTACATCTCTACCAGTTTCACATGCTGCACTCTATGCTCTTTAAACCATCCTACTGTCCATCTTTATCTCTCCTTGTCTCTGTGTACACCCCATCTAGACCCCTCCGCACCTCTAATCAACAACTGCTTGATATTTACCACCCAAATAGGTCAGTGGGTAAGCTACTCTACAAACACTCTGTGGCCCAAGCCTGGAACAAACTTTCCCTTGACATACGCTCAATCTCTCACACCCCACTATTTAAAAAGAAACTTAAGACACATTTACTCAATTCCAGAATCTGCCCCTGCTATGACCCTACATAATTCTCTCCTCCCCCACATTGGAATCACTCTCAGTTGATCCTTGTCACACTCTACCCCACTAGTACAGTTACTTAGTATCTTGAGAAAAAAATGTTTTTGCTGTCATTTAACTGTTGTTAGTGCTGTTTTTCTATTGTTTATTACTGTAATGCTAGTTTTATTTCTATTCTGTTTGCTGTGCTTGTCTACTACTGTAATGTTTTATTGTACTCGGGTCTCCACTGAAAATGGGACAAAATCCCAGTTAGACTAACCCGGTTAACAAATGTCAATAAATAAATAAATAATGTGCTCATTGGCATGTGTTGCATCCCACATTATTTTCACCATTCTGCATTTATGGTATCTGTTTTTACAATTGCCCTCACCCTGCATATTGCCACTACCCATGCTAATTTGCACTGCCCAATGTGCTATCTGTTTCTGAATTCCCAGTTCATATCTTTTAATAAGCATATAAGCAAGGGCAGCCCAGTCACTGAGTGTTAGCATGGTTCCACGTTTATTTATTTATTTGTTTGTTTGTTTGTTTGACATTTGTTTACTGGGAGAGTCCGACTGGATCAGTAGCCCATTTTCAGCGGAGGTCTGGGGAGAAAAGCTTCATATTCTACATTACAATACGTAATATGATATAATAAAATACAGTAGTACAATACATAATATATAATAAAAGGCAATAGTACAATACAATAGTGTCAGTACAGAGGAGACAAAAATGAAAATGAAACAGGGCATACCCTGATACTTCTGAACTAAGTTTGTATAGCGACAGAAAGAAACAGCTACAGCTTTCATTTACCTAAAATATGGCTTTGAGAGTTTCAGCTGCAACTTGCTTATCTTTAAGTTTTAAAAACTTGATTTTATCTCTTCTTATCTTGCCTGGTTCTCAGATTATCTCAGACAAAGATCCTTCACCATTGCTGACACAAACAGTCCCAAAAGATACTGTCATCTTCAATTAAAGATCTTCAAGAGGGTCAGTCCTTGACCCCATACTGTTCTCTTTATTTATTAATTACTTACATCATTATTTACTCTCCCTCTGTCCCTCAGTATGCAGATGATATTGCTCTGCACAATGTTGGCTCTTCCACCACAGCCTACAAAACAGTCTATAAAACAATATCTCCTCTGTAGTTGATTGGCTTCAAACAATTCACTTTGAATGTTTCTAACGCTACTGCTGTGTTGTTAATCCCTAACCAAAAACTGTCTACTTCTTGGCAAGTCTTCATATGTAGCCTCTCTCTGAGGTGCAGAGGACTAGAGTCCCAACTATGACTCAGGTGACCAGGTTTCGATTATAGGTCCCAGCATTGGAGGTCTCAGGCCAAGGAGGGACAAGAGTGAAGGAATATGGCACTCTTGCCTTTCCTGGAGAATGGGGAGGGTTGTGCGCACTAGCAGAGCTCAATGGATGCTATAACTTCTCTGAAGGAGACCAAGGAGACCATCACTTGTGCTTTGGTAAGTGAGGTAGGACTGCTTAGAGGGAATATCTCTTGCAGAAGTGAGGGGATGTTCTCCACCATCACTCATCACATGCCCCTCCTTGGAATTTCACCTGCTACATGGTCAGAGAGCTAGGGCATAAAATAGAATAACCCTCAAACTGTCATGGTGAATATCTGAATGATGTCTCCTCTTAGTCAACCCTCACCCTTGTGATGGGGAATAAATGGACTGATTTGCCAAAGGGGGGCTGAAGATCAACAGACAGCAGGGGTAAAAAGAGAGCAATAAAAATGCTCTTTATTTGTACCAACAACTTAATACAATACATCAATACAACAAGCTTGGGTTTATGAAAACTCTCTTTCCTTCAAAACCCATGCTGAGATCATGTGTACCAAGATCACCAAATACCTTAAAGCCTACTTCTCTATCACACCATTTCACAAATCCAGCCCATGCTGCAAGTCTCAAGAATGACATTATCACCAGACTAGAAAATGCTGTCTCCCTGATTGCTCATAACTCTCTTCAAAACACCCATTCTTTGCAAACTGCTATTAATGCCATGTATCACACATGCACCTATCCACAAGATATGAACATCAGTGGACTATCCTCGATGAAATAAACAGGCACTCAGATCCTGCATGGGTTTCACATCTTCTAAAAACACCCTAAATGCCCTATCATTAGATAAAAGCATTTTGAAGACCTCAAAAAAAGTATAACTGCACCTGCTTTACTGACAAAGGCTGACAAAAGCATTCTTCTTCCCTTGCTGGCACTTTCCTTCTTCAATCTACATAAAGTTCTAAGTGACAATTATGGTCCTAGCATACTTTGTATAAAATCCTGTATCAAACTAAATATATACTGTATATAGTGAAAAGTTTTGTACCACTAATGTATGCCTTTTATAGCATAGCAATATATCATCTTTAATGTCCTTTATGATCTACTCATGCAGCTGCCTGCAGTCTTATACTATGTAGGTCAGCTACCGATTTCATAGCCTAACAACTACTAAATTTCAGTCCCTTGTTTCAAAACGTGATTGTAATTGTAGGCCAGTCATCGACTACAATGCCCCATTTGGCGTGTACCTCACTAGACACCCACAACAACTGGAGAGTCTGCAAAAATACCTTACAAAGAGGATCTTAGGCCCTAAACATTTGTCCTATATGGACAGACTCAAAAAACTCCAACTATTCTCTGTCTCATATCGCCTACTTAGAGGCGATCTCTACTTGACTTACAAAGCCATGTCTGCCCCAAGCTCTGTTAGAAATGCTACATCTAAAGAAATCCCAATCCTTCCACACTACACACTCCAGAGACCTCAACCTCATTATCACAAACAACAGAACAAGCTGTAGGGACAGGTCCATAACCCATAGACTGCCCATGCTATGGAATAGACTTCCCATCCATGTCAAGCGGAGTGCCTCACTGGCCCTCTTCAAGAGAAATCTTGATGAGTGGATGGGATATAGAAAATTCACCCCGGGGAATACTCCAGTGGCTCTACTTGACAGAGGCACTGGGAACTAAGGTCGGGCGGCACAATGCCAGGCTAATCCTATGGGCTAGGCTTGTAAAGGCTCCAGGACCATTAGCCTAGTACACACCTATGAACCTATGAACCTATATGTACTACAACTTAATTTTGTTTGCCTTTTGTATTCATTAAAAACTGTATTTGCTACAAAAATGAACTTTATGTTTGATGCATATCTGAAAATCCTGTTAAATTGATATGGTATGCTTGCATGTAAAAGGTCCTAGCTCTAGCCCATCATCCTGTAAGCAAATCCATTAAAAAATATACTGCATCACTTTCTTGTTAGGCTTCTGGTTCCAGTGATTAAAATAAAATCTTTCTGCCACTACCACTGAAGTAGATTTAAAAGCGTCCATCCAGTGATCAGGTTATTGGACTTATCCTTAGGTTTTGGAAGCTGAATGAGGTTCTAAAGTAATTTATAGATGATGCATGGCATTAATAGCCCTATATGCTTTTCTGAAGGAATGTTATTCACCAAACAAATTGCTCATTTATTTTATAAATCCAGATCATGACTCCATTACTGGTTTAACATTTGATTCTTCCCATTGGAGCCACTGCAAATCTCATTGCCATATTTTCTTCTTTGTATGTTACATACTTTAAAAAGCTCACATAAATTCAAAAGACAGAACTTGAAGTCATGGTATTAACAAGAACAGATTAAGTATTCTGCCTGTGCACAATCACTTTAAATATGAGACACATGATTAGTTAGGTAGAGAATGAAGAAGACAAAGACCCAGACATGGATAAAGTGGCTGGGTAAAACTACGCACCTTCCAGAAAATAGCTACTGGAAACGTTTTTAACACTGAGCCATTGGGTCTGAATTTTTGAGCAGTGTGTACAGATATTATATATATATATATATATATATATATATATATATATATATATATATATATGCACATATAAATATATATAGATCTAGGGCTCTCCATTGAACAAACATTTCACTGAAACATAAAATGGGCGAGCTCAAATTCACGAAAGTGCATTTTATCAAAAATGCACTTTTGCCAGAAGGTAAAGGAAACAGTTGTTTGCATGTAGGTTTAGTTGTACATCAACATGTGGTGCAGATTGTACAACTAAACAAACTGTTGCTTAGATCGCGGTATAGTGGGTATAAGGGAATATTCCCTTTTCCCCGCAGTAGTGCAATCTGGGAGTGAGAATATTAAAATGGGGGGTGGCCCCCCTGCATAAACGTGAGTAGTCTTTTATTTTTTAATATTTTGGGTTGTTTCTTTTTTTTTCTTTCCAAAAGTGCATTTTTGATAAATGCACTATCGTGAACATGTGTTCGGTGGTTTACGTTTCGGTGAAACGTGTGTTCGATGGAGAGTCCTAGATCCATGGATATATATATATATATATATATATATATATATATATATATATATATATATATACATACATACATATCAAAAATTGTGAGCAGCACATTTAAAAATGGTGAATTTTGTAATGCAAGGCTCTCAAGACTGAATGGGACACTCTTAACAATGTACTTTTAATATGTACTTGAAGTAAGTCAGAATGTTCAGTGATGTCATTTGAGTAGCATCTTATCGTCACCAAGAATGATGCCACAATATGAAGACAAGATGATCAATTTCAACAATTGGCTTAAGTACTGGTGTCATTCAAAGGGGATCCAATGCCTTTCAGCCAGGGATGACATGCTCGACAAGCCACGATGCTTCGCTAGGGACGGCTTGCACCTGTCACCCCTGGGCTTTCGGATATTGGCAAAGGCTCTTGCTACCCCCATAGTGCCTTTTTTAGGCAAGGCTCAAAAGACAAACCCACCTCCATAGGTATCACAAGGGATAAGAAACTAAGAGTAATGCTACTCAACGCCAGAAGTCTATACCTCAAGATGCACGCACTTGAAACTCTCCTTAGCATGGAGAACATCGATATCTGTGCAGTAACAGAAACCTGGTTCAAGGCTCCCGAGAGCACCCCAGCACTACCAGGTTATACCTCATACCATGCTTTTTGGCCCCAAAACTTGGACCGAACCACAAAAGGAGGGGGAGTATCAATATTCGTCAAAGATACCCACACCTCCAGGTTGGTGGCACAGCACGAAGCATCAGAGACTATCCATGTGCAACTAACAGTGGGTAAAACTGCCTTCCAGTTTATAGACTGCTACAGACCACCCTCCCAAAAACAGGAACCCCACTCGGCCTTCCTGAGAACACTGGAAAATATGAAGGTCTCTCCAAACACCATTATATTGGGCGACTTCAACTACCCAAATATAGACTGGGAGCGTTAATCTAGCTCCAACAGCCTAGCCCAAAGGTTCCTAGAATTTATAAACTCAAATGCTATGGAACAACTTGTTACCACTCCCACAACAGGGGAAAACATACTGGACCTGATCATCACCAACATGGGGGCTCTATGCTCCAGACCAGAAGTGTATCCCTCATTGGTAAGATCAGACCATAAACTAATCCCACTGGATATTCACATCCCGACCGTACCCCCTGCCCAGAAAACCACAGTGAAAAACTTCTCTAAAGCAAATTTTACACTCTTCAAAACCGATGTGGAATCCTTCAAAGCCTCCGGGCCTGTGGAAAATATGGCCCAGACCACAGAATCCTTTATAAACGCATTCTATGAACACCTTCAGGAATGCATGGATCATGCAATCCCAAATAAAACCAAGACCCAATCCTCCAAAGGCAGACGTCCTGTCTGGTGGACCCCAGCCATAAACAAACTATACAATAGAAGGAGGAAGCTACTACATGACAGAGCAAAATCCCAAAAAGGGAAGGCGTCTCTGATCAGTATTAGCAAAAAACTACAGGTACTCATAAAATCATCTAAGGCCAGCTTCGAGAGAAAAATTGCACAGGACACTAAGGATAATCACAAGGCTTTCTTTAGTTATGTTAGGAACCTGGGTGGGAATTTCCAGATATGCTTAGAATTAGTCCAAAATGACAAAAAATACACCGAACCAACAGACATTGCCAACATCCTAGCTGACAGGTTCAGCGCAAATTTCTCCCCCTCCTCCCCACCAAAAGGGCAAATATCTATCCCAGCAGAGTGCTGCCCCCCTGACATCTCAGATGGTCAGGTAAGAGCCGCCCTCTCCAAAGCAAAAAACACAGCATCAATGGGACCAGACGGTGTCCCGGGCTGCGTCCTACATGAACTCCAAGAAGAGCTAAACCCAAACATAAAACTACTGTTCAATCTCAGCCTTACTACAGGATATGTACCCAAAGAGTGGCGTACAGCAACAGTGGTCCCTCTCCACAAAGGTGGTGCCTCAACGGATCCTGGAAACTATCTCCCCAGAAGCCTGACCAGCTTGGTCTGCAAAGCTATGGAAAGGATCATCATGGACCTCATAAATAAAGATATTGGGGACCTACAGACACTGGATCCTTCCCAGTTCGGCTTTGTTAAGGGCAGATCCTGCCTCTTAAACCTGGTCAATTTCTTTGAAACAGTCACCAAGGCCATTGACGAGGGGAAGGTGGTCCACACAGCCTACCTGGACCTCGCAAAAGCCTTCGATACAATACCCCACTCGGGCATTATAGATAAGCTCACCAGCTTAAATATAAACCCCTATGTCACTAGATGGGTTGCAAACTGGCTCAAGGACAGAACCCACATGGTTAGAATTGCTGGAGTCATGTCAGACTCCAAACCAGTTACAAGTGGTGTCCCACAAGGCTCAGTCCTGGGACCTCTCTTGTTTGGTATATATTTCTCGGAGGTACAGGCCAACACGGAAGAACTGTGGCTGACCAAGTTCGCAGATGACTGCAAACTAGGCGCCATAATCGACTCTCCAGCCGACACAAGCATCCTACAAAAGGGCCTCATAGAAACAGACAACTGGTGCCAGAGCCATGGTCTCAAGCTAAATGCCAAAAAGTGTATAATCATCCCCTTTGGCAAAAACAAAGTGCCCACAAATTACCACATAGGTGGTAATCCATTAAGTACGGAAGAAGTAATTAGGGACCTGGGTACCCAAGTTGATAGCAATCTCTCATTTGAAAACCACGCGGCCAAAGTGGTTAGAAAAACATTTTATATAGCCCACCTAATCAGGAAGGGATTCACATCTAGATCAGGGGAGGTCATCGTGCCTCTTTACTCATCCCTCATCAGACCCATAATTGAGTACAATGCCCCTTTTGGGATGTACCTTACCAGACACCTGCAGCAACTGGAAAGACCCCAAAAGTACCTCACCAAGAGAATCAAAGGGCTCAAACAGATGCCATATGCTGCCTGGTTAAAGAAACTCCAGCTCTATTCAGTGGCATACCACCTGCTCAGAGGCGATCTGTGCCTGACGTATAAAGCCATGTCCAACCCGAAGTTAATGGACATGCTGCACCTCAGAAAATCCAAATCCCATCGAGGTATGCGCTCGAGAGACTTGAACCTCAGCACTGAAATAAATAGGACATGCTGGAGGGAGAGATTCATAACCCAGAGGCTCCCTTCACTCTGGAATAAAATCCCAGTCCAGGTTAGGCAGAGTCCCTCATTGACTCTCTTCAAGAGGAATCTTGATAAGTGGATGGGAGATCATAGGTTTACCCTGAGTATCACTTCTGTGTTACTGTTAGACAGAGGCACAGTATACTAACCTCGAAAAAGGGCATAGCAAAATTCATTTAAAATGGGTGGCGAAAGCCAAACACACTCTGGCTAGGCTTATAAATGCCCTACGGCAGATAGCCAAGTATGAACCTGTGAACCTATAAATAGGAAAAGTGGTGTAGGAGTCCAGTAACTACACAGCTGAGGTAAGTCCAGGAATTATGCTAAATGTCATAGTCTAGATATTCTACCCACTTATCAGAGAGGTAACAAGGAAGGCCATAATGTATAAACTCGATTGTATCCTACAGACTGCTAAGAGGTGACCTATGTCTGGCATACAAGGCATCCCCCAACCCAGTGTTGATGGATGTACTGTACATCAGCAATTCAAATTACATCAGAAATGCTCAGTCTAGGAATCTAAACCTCTTCTGCAACATCATCATAATGGTTTGTAGGCACAGATATGTCTCACAGAGTATACCGCTGCTCTGAAACAGGCCACATAAAACAAATATCTGATGTTGTTCTTTTCATTCTTCCTCAACCCATGTGTTCAGACCTGATCCTTGGATCTGACTTGGCTGCATACTCTAGACTTTGTAAACAACTCTTGACCTCCTCTCTCTACCCACAATGCCTTAGTCTATCTCCATTACCTCAGATTTCTTTTGTCGCCATCGCGATCAAAAGCAGGTTCCTCTCTTAAGCGTCATTCAAATTTTTTTGTGAGTTAATCTTTCTTTTTTCTCCTTAAAAGTTTCTCTTTAGCTGTTTTTTGCTATTTATCTCTAGTCTCCCTCTTAGTCTCTCACAGGCATTAGGGCTTCCTATTATTGTTTATTTAATAGTTTATTCTTACAATAGTCAGTATTTCTGCTTACCCCTTTTCCAGGGTATCTCTTTTAAATTACCATTGTTCTTAAAAAAAACAAACAAAAAAAAAAACTTCTTTTCTATTATTGCTTAATTGTGCTGTTCGCTGTTAACTACCATGTCAGATAAACTGAAAGGATTTAAGAGATGCACTTCTTGTGAGCTTAAAATCCGGAATTCAGATGCCCACAAGGAATGTGTATATTGCCTCAAAGCCAGCTACTTAGACACCATTTGTTATCTGCTCAACCTTCAGTCAAAGGGCTCTGGCTGATTGTCTCAATAAGTTAATTTTGAAAGGTCTTCTTCCTGATACATCTACTTCTGGGGGTCAACCCCCCCCCCTCCAAAACCAACAAATCTGCTCTGTTAGAGCACAGAAAATGCTCCCCACCAAAGTCCCCAGGTCTTCATCAAAGCCATCTTCCAAGAGCCAAAAAACATCAGATCTGACAATGTCAGATGTAAAGACCCTATCTTTGGATCTGAAACCCTCAGATTCGAAGGCTTCAGATCCAGTTGTCATATTGATTAGTCCTATGGCTCTTTCCTCAGATCCTAGGTCTTTGAATCTGAAGCCCGGCACCTCTCACAGAAGTTTTACTCTAGTGTATGTAAGCAATCCCATATCACCTACTCTGTGATTTCCATTGCTAGAAACCTCTAAAAAACGTTCAAGGCCACAATCCACTACATCCTTCAGAAGCAGATGTGGACAGGATGATGCAAACATTTCTCAGAGTTCAGCTACAGATGGGGGTATTACCAGCTCCATCCCCTATCAGATCTGTGAGTCTTCCTGTGATATCCAAAACTATTCTATCTCCTTCTCCGATTCATCCAAGTTGTTTTGTACCCCCAGAATCTGAAATCCCAAAGAGGGCTGGAGTTGGATCCGAAGAAGATATCTTCTTTGACTGTGACGGTATCCCTGATTAGTTCAGCTCCAATAGTCTCGGATAGGAATGGGTCCCAGAGCTGAAGTGTCAGTGTCAGGTCCATGGGACCAGGATTAACTCCAATGTTGTCAGATCCATCCCTGCCCCTTGGAGCCTTGGCCCTGGATAGTTCAGGTCTAGTTTCATCCTCAAGGCATGGATTCAAGACCGGTTGAGATCTGCCTTTGCTGGGAGCTCTGGGTTTTGTTTGGCTGGTTGAGGCTTTTCCAGGCCCATCTGCCTTTGAGATTGTGGAAAGGGCTTTTTCTCTCTCTAGAGAACCACCTTCTCATTTATTGGATCCAACCCCTTTTCCATCATCAGCTTAAGCTCTGCGTCAATCAGTCCTACTCCACAGGGACAGCCATTTCCAACAAGTGTCCAATCATTTCTGGTAGAGGAACTCCCCCTCTGTTCTGACATGTCACCTGAACATCCTATAAGGGAGGTCCAGTAGAAGAGAACATGCAAGAAGAGGCACATAGACTCCCCACTAGAGTCTCTCATGGAAGATATTGACTTTGATGAAGGGGAAAAGTCCCCCAAATAACAACTGGATGACACTTTCTTCAGAGACATTTTAGAGATCCTCAGCAAAATGGAGGCTGGTCTTCTGAAAAACCCTCTTTGGAAGAATCTGTATTTTTGGAAGCTTTTGGTTCTGGCCCAAGTCTTGGGTTCCCCTCATCAGATGAACTCATTGATTTAGTTTCCTGTCAGGCTTGGAAGGACCTGGATACCATCAAATTTATGCCAAAGAAACTCAACAAATTCTTAGCCCCTCCAAAAGACAGACTGCACTGGAACAAAGGAGTCCTGGCTAATGCTATGGTGGTGGTGGCAGCCATCAAGAAAGAGCTAGCATAACTGAGCTTTTCGGTGCATCCACCAAACAGTGAGTCTAGAGCATTGGACAGATTCTGAAAGCCAGTCTTTGCCTTGGTGACCTTTGCCCTGAGGTCTCTTAACTACCTGGTACACTTCACAAGACTTCAGAGAGATTTGACCAAAGAGCTTTCAAATAATCTCTCAGTCTCCATGTCTGCAGAGGATTTAAAAAAAACTTTCTCACACCTGGCCATTTTCTTGTCTGTCTCAAACACTTCAATGTGGTTGATTTGTCACACAGCTGAAGGCACCTCATGAGCAGCTGGTTCGGGCATTTCCCTAAGAAGACATACCTGGATGCGGCTATGTGACTTTAAGATGTCTTTCATCTATGACCCCTTCGATGTTATATCCTTATTTGGGCCATTAGTAAAAGAGACTCTTACCCACAGTGAACAAGAAGGAAAGAAACTGTCTGCCATAAGAATCAAGTTTTCTATGCCTCAATGGTCCTTTTCCAGGAATCAGAGAGGTGGTAAGAAAATATGGTTCCAAACATCTCAGGGGCCTTTCCAAAATCCATGTGGGGATCATTCCTCTAGAGGCAGAGGGGAAAGTTCTAATGGGAGGCATCACCCTAAAGGCAGAGAAGGCCTGCAGAACCAGGGTTTCCAGAATTCCTTTCCAGACAGACCCTTCCAGCACAATTGAAGTGCTGCCCAATTTTCAAGCTCTGGAGGCAGTCGGGGAACAATTGTTCATGCACCCAGAAGCCTGAGCAAGCATAACAGAAGATACCTGTGTGCTAAAAATCATATCCAGAGGTTATTTCATTCAATTTTTCCAACTTCCTTTTCACAAAAGGAAGAAACTTTCTGATATTCCACCCAGTCAGAGGAAAGACACAGCACAAGAAATTCAAAAGCTGGTAGAAAAAAAGAGTCATCCAAGAGGTCTCACCAGACCAAATAGGATTCAGAACTTACTCACACCTCTTTTTAGTGCCCAAGAGCACAGGGGACCACAGACCAATTTTCGAATTAAGTAAATTGAATCAGTATGTGAAGAAGCCAAAGTTCTGAATGGTCGCAATATAGTTCATCCTGCTATTTCTTCACAAGAACGATTGGATGTACTTGATAGATCTTCAGGATGCGTATTATCGCAGCAAAACAGTCAGGCATGCCAAAAGGTACTTACTCTTTTGGCTGGGAAGCAGTCACTACCAATTCAGAGCCCTGCCCTTTGAACTCACCATAGCCCCCAGGGTGTTTACCAAATGCACGGCAGTGGTGACTGCTCATCTGAGACTCAAAGGATTGTGAGTGTTTTCATATCTGAATGACTGGAGCCTTACAGCCCACTCTAAGTATCTTCTTCTACAGTCCAGAGACTATTTGATCCAGATTTGTCAGTTAATGGGGATAACAATAAATTATACCAAATCAAACCTGACACCAGTCCAGAGCCTGGAGTTCATTGGTACACTTCTGGATACAGCACAGGTAGCATAACTACCATTTCATCTCATATCCACCATCAGGAATCAGGTGCATCAGCTTATCTAAAACCAAGTATAGGATAATGTTGGAAAAAGTGGTCACCAGGTATTCAATTCACACACAAAATTATTTTGTAGAAAAATGTGTATTGAGCACCTTTGTCCTGTGCAAGGACATCATCAGAATAAAACACCCCATCCTTTTAGTTCCTTTTAAATACAAATTTAGCTTGTTAAGAGCAATTAAGAATAATAAGTCACATGAATCAATCAATAAAATCTTAAAGAACTATGTCTAAAATAACCACAGCAATAAATAATAAGTTCCACAGCAAGTTCCATTTTGCAATTTATTATGATGAAACTGTTTATAATGAGTTTGCTGAAATGTTTGACCATCATGGTCTGGAATTAGTAGAATTGTTAATTAAAAACAATGAGAAAAGTATTACATCTTTGTTAAAATAAGAACTTAAATGTGGGAATTCAGGAAGATTTGATTTTTGACCAGTGCAAAAGTCTTTACCATAAAGTTTTTTATAAGGTGGATAAAAAGTGTAATTTGTTTTTTAATAAAAAACAGAAAAAAAATTTGAGGGCTATAGAACAGTATCAGAAGAAAGCAGTGTATCCAGATGTTAGGTGGAAAGCGACTAATAGAGTACAAATGAAACAAAGGGCACTTTCTAACAGACTTCAAGACTTTAGAAGTTTTAACTACGGGGAGAGAGATTTCATCCAGTTTCAGATAGGATAGAAGGAGAACCTGTTGGTGCACTGAATACCTCCAACCAGCAGGATTTTTCCATATATTCAGAGATCAAAACAGGTAGAGAGCGGATCCAGACAGGAGAGGGATTTGGACACCAATGACAAAAAGGGCTTTATACATTACAATGGGGAGAAGTACTACGGAGGGGGGGGGTAAGGCATTAATCACAATTAAACAAGGTGCCATTTTTAACTACAAGGGTTACAAGATTTTTAATTATACTAATTTACCTAACTCGAAAAAAACATTTTAACCTGTTTCAAAAGGGTTTTAAATTTGTCCATCATGAGATTTTGATGTTGCTAACTGACTAGTAGAATTTAAACTTTTTACAAGAAAATTACATTTGGAAATATTTTTCCATGAAAAAGGGGCGACAGGAGTGTGACAGAAAACGCAATTAATGAAAAATTTCAGGTTAAAAAGAAAAGCATCTTTAACCCCCAACTACACCCCTTGTTAGTGTCTTTGTGAAAGCTGTTATGGATGACATGTACTTATTAGAAAAGGAAAGGAAAAAAAACATAATTATTGCAGTAATCTAACTAAGGAAGACAGGAGTTTACTTCATGATTTATGGAAGGAGATATATATGCACCATGAAGCCTGACAAGGGAGGAGGGACAGTTTTATTTATTTATTTATTTGTTTGTTTGTTTTACATTTGTTTACCAGGAAAGTCCAACTGGACTCAAGTCCTTTTTCAGCAGAGGCCTGGGGAGAAAAGCTTAAATATTTACAGTTAAATGCACCTTCTAGACTTAGGTTAAAGATATATAAAGTAGATAATAAGTAATAAGCTTCACTTGAACAAAAATAAATATTTACAGTTAAATGCACATTCTAGATCTAGATTATAGTTACATATAGTAGATAATCCTACCAAACATTAATACATGATTCTAGCATTTCTAACATTGAACTACATTATAGGAGACCAATCTCCACTTTGAACATTTATTTTTGTCCTGTGCCTTTAAGAACACCAAAGACAATTAGCTACCAGCTCTTGATTGTGTTTCCTTTATAAACAGGAAGAGCTAACCACACTTTTATATGATCTGAAGAAGGCATCTGCCGAAAGCGCTTATCGTTTGGACAATTTCATCAGCTTTTTACACTCCAGTGAAGTATATGTTTTTGTCAGCTTTGCTCACAAAGCATCTATTAACTGTGCTTTAACAACTTGAAGCCTGAAGTTGTGGGTGTTAATTACTAGGCTAATTATTTCAGCATTTCAGTGAAGCTTGCATCTTGCCAGCTTCACTTTTTAAGTTTTCAATAAATTGAGTTTTAACAGCCTGAAGTTTGAAGCTGTGGATTACAACTGCTTGGATCATTTGGACAATTTCATCAGCTTTTTACACTCCAGTGAAGTATATGTTTTTGTCAGCTTTGCTTACAAAGCATCTATTTACTGTGCTTTAACAACTTGAAGCCTGAAGTTCTGGATGTTAATTTCTAGGCTAATTATTTCAGCATTTCAGTGAAGCTTGCATTTTGTCAGCTTCACTTTTTAAGTTTTCAATAAATTGAGTTTTAACAGCCTGAAGTTTGAAGCTGTGGATGACAACAGCTTGGATACTTAACTTTCATCATATTCTAGTGAAGTTTACATCCTGTCAGCTTCACTTCTTAAGCGATTAATAAATTGTGTCTTAACAGTCTGAAACCTGAAGCTGTGGACGACACCTAAGATCTTTTTTCTCTATAGTAGATAATTAGGACATTAAGTATATGGCAACATAGTATATACACACACAGGTAACTCAGCAGAATATATGTGATTGAAAATTCATGAGGCAGTTATTAAAACTATCTTTTATTAGAGAAGCAAGTAATGAAGAGGTATAAATCATGTTAATCAGAGAAGGTATAGTGATATAACTGGAACTACAGAGGTACAGTATGAGACAGAAGTAAGATAGTAGAGTTGTTGAAAGTGAGTATGGGGATAATATGTTGTTGCTAAGTATTATCCAGGATTAGTACAGGAACAGAGCCAAGTATTAGGTAAGTTTTTAGATGATTTTTAAACTGTACAAAGGAAGAATTGGATGTTATATGGGTGGGCAGTGTATTCCATATTTTTGATATGAAGTTGGAGAAGAGGGCTTCACCTGCTGTATTTTTGGCTTTAGTTCCTCAAGAAAGAATTTATTACTGGAGTGGAGAGTTCTGTTGCTGGAGTATGGGTGTAGTAGAGTCTGGAATGCATGAGTTTTTGTAGGTTGATGTAGAATTTTATGGGCTATGGTGAGTTGATCATGTAGTAGGAGGTGAGGAAATTCCAGCCACTTGAGTTGATTTAGAGCTGTACAGTGGTGTAGCCTATAAGGAGTCAGTGGCTAATCTGGCTATTTTGTTATGACAGGAATCAAGTTTGGCTAATTTAGTCTTTCTAAGATTAATGAGAATTAGAGAGGCATAAATGAGTGTTGAGAGGAGATATGTGTGTGTCCAGTGGTAGATTTAGTACTTTAAGTGAGAAACTACTTGTTTCTACATAGAACTAACAAAACAAGACTGGAATGCAGGAATACCAAAGAAACAAACGTAGGCAGAAAACAATTTACCAAAGAAACAAACAAACGTAGGCAGAAAACAATTTTTTTCTACATAGAACTGCCAGTTTTTTATATACTTCCTTTATGGTCTGGGAGATGCGAATATCAAATTTCAAATTACTGTCAATCTGTACGCCTAATAGTTTGGTGTGAGTTACAGGAGAGATGTGGTTTTATTCATAGATATGATATTAAATGAGGGGTTAGTTGTAGCAGATCTTGTAGGCTGGAAGAGCAAAAGTTTAGTTTTGTTTGGATTTAGAATTAGTTGGGATTTGGTAAGCCATGCTTCAATGGAAAGAAAGGAGTCTTGAGTTAGTGAGTATAGTTCTTGTAGGGTGGAAGAAGCACATATTAGTGTAGAGTCATCTGCGTATTGGATGACAGAAGCTTGTAGAGCAGTAGAGATTGTTAATAAAAAGAGAGAACAGTAGGGGTCCCAGGATGGAGCCTTGGGGGACTCCTAGGGTGACTGGATGAAGAGGGGAGAGGTCCTACTGCCATTGAACTGCTTGCTGCCGACCTTCTAAATAGCTTTGGAACTAAGCAATATAGGATTTACTGAGATTTAGATCAGAAAGAACATTAATAAATGTACTATGTGAGACCATGTCAAAAGCTTTAGAAAGATCTCCATGTATTACTCCAGTGCTATTCTGAACATTTTACACAATGTAAATACATACTTACTGGTGTCTAAACATGAGGTCAATATAGCATACCATTGAAGTGACCTTTTATTCATTAGTGGTAGGACTGATGGGGAGACTTACATTTTTTTGAAAATTGCAAAACCCATCATTCCAACCAATATTGGGATCAACAAAGTCCACAAGGATCCCATTTCTCCCCTGTTTAAACCTGTAGTTGTAGCCCATGGTTCAAAAACCTCCCCACTAGCAATATTAGTGGATAGATGGCTTAAACCAATTTACAATACAACTCCTCACCTTGTCAAGGGTTCATAAGATTTTTTTAGGTCAATATATGGATGAATAATACAGTATTATTAAGAATTGGTGTTATAGATTTGTTTTCAGTTATCCTGAATGAGGCAGGTTTAGAAATGTTTCAAATAGTTTAATGGAATATAAAGTTTTGTCTAATGATAAATTAAATTTTATAGTGGAGTTGACCTTTCTTGTACTTAACAATGATTTTATATTTTTTGAAGGAGAGTTATTCAAACAAATAAAATGGGTGGCTATGGGTGCTACTTGTGTCCCAGTGCATGCTAATTTGGTGCTGTTAGACTGAGAAAAATCATTCATGTTTAGCATTGAATTTTTTAAGTACATTAATCTGTACCTTAGGTTCCTGGATGGCATATTTCTTCTTTGGGAGGGACCTACAACATTAGCTGATGACTTTATGATATATTTGAACAACACCACAGAGTTCTTAAAGTTTAACTCACATTTTGACAGGACCAGTATAAACTATTTGGACACCTTGATTACCTGGCTGATGATGGTTTTAAGTCCAAGATTTTTAGGAAACCTAACTTTAGTAACACGTATCTGCACTTTTCAATTTGCCACCCTTTTTTTCAAAAAAAACATTTAGTTAAAGATCAGTGTATTAGGGTGGCTAGGATTACCTCTAGTAAAGATAATTTGGTTTGTAAGCTAAAAGTTCTCTCCAGAATGTTTATTTCTAGGGGTTACCCAAAAGAATTAGCTTATGATATTGTGGGGGAGGTTTTATTAGAATGGTGAAGAAAATTCAAACCCCTGTTAGGTGAGGAACTTCCAAATAAGGACAAGGCAGTTTCCAGGTTTCAGGTTTTGAATCTACCTTGAATAAGTTTGAACGTGCTATGGTTTTAGAATATAACAAATGCAGTAAAGATGTCAAACGTATAATGAATAATAATAGGAACATTTTTAAGGCAGAACCGGATATTTATAATCTGACAGGAAGGGAACTTTTATTTATATATAAAACCGAATGTAATGTCAAAAATATAGTCAAAACAGACCAGAATTTTGATAGGCAGTTTGGACGGATTTCAAAGTGTGGGTTTTGCAAACAATGTTCATATATTCTTGAGGGAGAAACTTTGAATCTTGAAAATGATGCAGAAAGCACGGTACATTTTTTACAGGGAAACTGTCAAACTAAGGGAGTTGTTTATTTAGCAAAGTATTCAACCTGCCCTGCATTTTATGTGAGGGAAAGCAGACGTTTGTGTAAAAGAATTTCTGAGTACAATTATTATATAAGGAATAAGAATGACAACAATGCACTGTACAAACACTCTGTAACTTGTATTCAGTTTAACAGGATTCACTTTGGGATTCCTGAAAACGTAACCCTCAATGCCCCAATGCCAGGGTGAGGAATGCCAAATTAGACATAAGCACAAAGAGCTTTTGTAGCAACTTAGGCTGAATGCCCTTAATTTTGCAGGACTTAGATATCTTTCCATTCAACCATTACTTAAACTTAATGCTATGAAATTGTAGGATTTAGGATACATGTTAAATACTGTACATAAATGTGTTATTTTTTTGCAAACTGTTTTTATATACATATTTTATTAAACACTTTTAAGGTATGAGTGATTTTTATCTAAAGCAAAAGTTTTAGTGTGTATTTGTATGAACTTGTTATTTATTGCCGGACTTATTTTAGGTATAGTTATTTAAGATTTTATTGATTGATTCATGTGACTTATTATTCTTAATTGTTCTTAACAAGGTAAAATTGTATTTAAAAGGAACTGAAAGGATGGGGTGGTTTTATTCTGATGAAGCCCTTGCATAGGATTTAAGCGTTCAATAAACATTTTTCTACAATATTTTTGTGCGAATTGAATACCTGGTGACCACCTTTTCCAATGTTATCCTATACTTGGTTTTAGTTCAACTAATAGGTTTTAGGTACCTGGTTTGGTCATCTGTTTATCTCCATCCATCTCCCCCAGCAAGATCATTTTTTCAAGTACTAGGATCCATGGCAGCAGCCATTGTATTACATCCCTTGGCATGTTTCTTTACACGTGTCCTTCAATGGACTCTAGCTGTTCAGTGATCCATTCTTCGTCAACCTATATCCTTTCTAGTCAAACTTACTCCAGTTGGCAAATGACACATTCACTGGTGGATTCTATTGGATGACATTCATCTAGGCCAAACTTTTGTTTTACTGCCTCCAATGGCGACAGTGACCACAGACGCTTATCAGTTGGGGGGGCATTTCCTGGAAAGATGGTCCAAGGCGTGTGGCTTCCCCAAGAGACCAATCTGCAGATCAATGTTCTAGAAATGAAAGCAGTCCTACTGGAGTTGCAGGCATTTCAAGATACTCTTCCTCTGGGAACTATTGCATTTCAGACCGACAACATGTCTGTGGTCAGGTACATCAACAAACAAGTTGGAACCTATTATTATCCCCTCTGTAGAAAGGCTACATGAGTGTGAAAAATGGGTGATCTCCTCAGACCGCTTTTTAATTGCAATGTACATTCTGGGGAAAACCAACATGTTAGTGGACAAATTAAGCAGATCCATGCTGATGCCTCCCAAGTGGTCTCTCAATCAATCTGTGCCAGAAAGGATTTTCCATCATTGTGGCCAACCTTGCTGCAATCTCTCCACAACAAGTGCAGCAGGTAAGTTGCTCTTATCCCCCCTCAAGAGCAGTAACTGAGAGATACTCTAGTCCACATCTAGCCCTCCAGTCTTCTTTATGCTTATCCCCCTCTTCCTTTGATTCCCAAATTCCTGCAGAAAGCAAGCAGGCTGAAGAGCTCAGTCATCCTCATTTCCCCCTTCTGGCCTCCACAGGTATGGTTCCCCTTTCTATGGTCTCATCTTCTTTATTCTCCATGGATACTGGAGCTGTCTCTGGATCTCCTTTCACAGCCACCAGGGATCCAACATTCCAATATCCAGGCCCTAAAACTAACCACATGGTTTCTCCACTTCCAGTAATGGTTAGACAGCCCAGGCTTTCTTCACCTGTACATACTATTCTTTGAATTCAAATTTTTCTACTATTAAGCTACAGTTAGCAGCTATATCTAATTTTCACACAGGACACCAAGATTATTCCTTTGTTTCTTCCAAATTATGCAAGGCATTTCTAAAAGGCATTTTTCCTCTCAGACCACCTAAAGGACCATTCACCTCCCTGGGATATGACCATTGTACTTCAAGGCTTAACTTAAAAACCTTTTGAACCTTCAGCTAAGCCTGATCTAAAATTCCTTTCTTGGAAAACAGTCTTTTTAGTAGCCATTACTTCTGCAAAGAGGATATCTGAACTCCAGGTTCTTTCCTCAAAGAACCCTTACATTATTTTCCATAAAGATAGGGTTGCCTTATGGAGAAATACTTCATTTTTGCCTAATGTAGCCCTGAAAATAATATTAATCAATCCATTCATTTACCAGTCTTATTTCCAATTTTTTTTTTAAATAAAGGAGAGTACATGCTTCATCTCCTTTATATACACAGACAATTACACTTTTATCTTCACAGGACAAAACAAGTCATAACATCAGATCAACTATTTGTCTCCTTTTCACCACAAAAAACTGGGGTGCCCAGTTTCTAAAGTCACTTTAGCCAAATGGATTATAGACTCTATTTCTTGGCTCTATTACCAACAAGGCATGGCCTTACCCAAACCACACAAGGCTCATTCAACCAGATCCAAGGCTGCTTCATCTACTTTTTGGTCAAGAACATCTATTGATGATATTTGCGCAGCAGCCACATGGTCCAATGCTCATACCTTTGTTACTCGTTGGAAATTGGATATTATATATAGAAACAGAGCCGCCTTTGGTTCAGCAATACTCCAAAATATCTTTCCATGAGGTCCAACCAAGATCAATCTAGCTGGGGGTTCTGTCCCATGGGTTGAGGAAGAATAAAAAGGACTACATCAGATTTAAAAGTTATATACTCACCATAACTAGGCATCTGTGTTGTCCATTTTCAATCTTCCTCAACTTCCCTCCCATCCATCCTCCATCCTCCAGTTTCTGGAGAGACCTCTTGGACTGTGTTTTGGAACCTACATTTCTGGGTTTGAGCCGTCCTTTCTCAGCCAGCCTTTCCTGTCTCTGTCTAGCTATATGGACCTAATGACAACAAACTCAATTTGAGGTAATGGGGATGGACTAGGGCTTTATGGATAGAGTGAGGAGCTTGACAGTTGCATCTGGAGTGTGGAGTATGCAGCCTAGTCAGAGGGCCCAAACCCATGGGTTGAGGAAGAATGAAAATGGACAGCACAGATGCTTAGTTATTTTGAGTACATAACGTATAATTCATTCCTGTTACTATTCAAGCACAACTTGGATCTACAGATGATAAACAGAAAATTTACTTCAGAATTGCCCTCTGTACCACTGATGGATTTAGGCAGCTACTAAATGCTTTATCCCATGCATGGGTCCCTTCAAATTAGCCATGGTATGATCCCAGTTATTCTCATTAGGGGTAATATACAATTATCAACCATGCGATGGGTAAGGCCACTCTCTAACCAAATAAGATAGGTTCATTCGAGCACAAAAAGGGAAACTGGCTAGACTTAAAATGGCCCAAAAGGGCAGCTAGCCAAGTATTTACCTATGAACCAATAAACAAAATAGCTTTATAATATATAATATATGCAGAATATATATTGAAGAACATAAATTGGTAAGATATAATTCATGATCAGTAAATATGAAAAATAAGTTGCTAATAAATATTATGCATATAGTAGACAGTAAACATCACAACATTGTTATATATTGCATATGTTTAATAAATAGTAAATGTTATAGCCTGGTAATCTATGATATAGTCACAGTATATAGAATCACAACTTGGTAGTACATAGCATATACAAAGTGAATACTAAACAACATAATAAAATACAAAACATTACCAGGACTCCTACATACCTTGCTAATTCCAATAGAACTCCACGCTTTAGGAGTAGTTTTTAACAATAAAACAACTCTTTATTTACTTACAGTAAACAAACTAACACCTCAGCAGACATATCTCCTGAACTGACAACATTAGAAAAGGGAAGGTATTTTTTTGTTTTTGAGTGATGATGGCACTGTATGTTTTGAAATGTTCAGTACAAAAAATATATAAAAACACTCCTTCTGGGTTAATAATCACATTAAATTACATTCACTGTTTATACCTTACATTCCTCCACCTAACAATCAGGAACTACCAAGTGCAACTCATGATTAGTATAATAAAAATGTAAATATATAGGCGATGCACAATATATAAACATAAACAATTAAAAATCAATAAATATACCAGTTATACCAAATAATTAATATTTAATTCATTATCAAGACCTTTTGGTTGTAACATTTCTAAAGTAAATATACTAAGCAAAATAATCTTGTAACGTACAGGGCGTATTTAGAAAGGTCCATACAGCTTTCTTGCAGCAATAAATAGTGTGAAGAATTTAGAGTAATGTAAATCAATGATTAGTTACGCATAAGTGCCCGCATAGCACAGTCATGCTGGGGACAGGCTGCACGTGATAAGGGCATAAATTGTGCTGCTGGAATGACCATACTATGGCTGGTCATATAACCAAAGGGAAAGCTTCAGGCAGATGGCATTCCTGATACTATGGGTATTCAGATGAAACTGAAGTACCCCATAGTTATGACAATGGTACTGAAAGCAACCCATACAAGGTTACCAAAGTTCTGCATCATTTCAGAATACAAACGGAGAGGAAATGGTGAGAGTACAGGCACAAATAGAGAAGGACAATCCAAACAACTCACAAAAGAACAACAGGAAGAGGTGTGTGTGTGTGTGTGTGTGTGTGTGTGTGTGTGTGTGTGTGTGTGTGTGTGTGTGTGTGTGTGTGTGTGTGTGTGTGTGTATATATATATATATATATATATATATATATATATATATATATACTTATATATACTTTTTTTGATGGGTGGTAGAGGTGCTCATTTTTTATTTTATTAAGAAGAGTAGAAAGGGAAGTTAGCAAGGAACAAATGCAGATAGGAAGGAGGGTGTAGGGAAGGAATCAGGGGCAGACAGAGAAACAAACATAAAGGACTGGCAGGGACCAGTGACACATGGGGAGGAACATTGGACAGATGTGGACTGAGAAAGTGTTTACAACTGGTGATGTGGGGATTGAAGCATAAACTGGGGATAGGGATTGATTCATAAGGATGCAGAACACAAAAATGAGGGATAAGGAGGTGTAAGGAGGGCCTGCCTGACTGGTCAAAAGGAGAAAGCATCCAGAAGTCTGTCACCTCCATGGCTGACATCATAGACAGGCCCCAACTCTGATGGCCTAATAATTGGGCTGGACATCCTTCTAACTCAATCAAGAAGGTTTTCCAGAGTGCCAGTCATTTCCCACCAGGTGACCCAGGAGGACCCCTCCATACTACTCTCAGAGAAGGAGCCTTCACCCCCCCCCCCCATCAGAAGAATTGTCTGCAGAAGATACTAGTGAGCTTTCTGGTTCTCCTTCTACCAAGTTACCTCCATTACTCTACAGACAGGCAGACATGGGAATGCTGGGGTCCCAGCAGTAGGTATTTTGGCTGGTGAATAGTGCTGTGGCTGCCACCTCACCATGGTCAATCCTGTGGAAAAAAGAAAATGAAAGAAAAAAGTAAAAAGAGAAACAAACAAAACAGATTAGTGTATGTTTATTACCTTAAATAAAATGGTATGGTACAAGCAACAGTCTGCAACACTTACCCTGACACCTGGAGAGCCTGTCATGCCTTTTTGGATAGACCATCCTTTTCTTCACTATGTCTTTGATCTCTGTAAAGCATAACACTAACAGTAACCAGTACAGAAAACAGAAGGAAAATACAGGTAAAAGCAACAGGCTTAATATGTAGTACCAAACCAAGTAGAGAATTCTTACAAAAAGATGGCTCCCTCATCCTATCCTATGTTTCCCAGTGGTAGGGTATGTCTGGGAGGCATGTCTACAGGTAATTATATCTATGACTGCATTGCTCACCAGAGAGGGTGACACTAGGGGCATCTCTCACAGTCTTGGCAAGCTGGTGTCAGGCATCAGTTTTTTAGAAGGGGGCCTCATACTTCCCCAGCAGGTACTCCCTATCGTCCTTGAATAGCAGTTATATCAACATCTTGCTTTCTTTGCTATACCATGCAGGAGCCTTGCTAAGTTCAGGGCCCAGATAGGTCATACCTACTCTGCAGTTCATAATGAGAATATAGTAGTTTGGTCCACATGACCACCACATGATGCGTATCACTGGGCTGCAGAGTAGCACACTGTAAAGTAATACTTGTGGCTAGGTGACAACTGCAGGCACTGTTGTAGTATGTATGGCACATACATGTGAGCACAATGCACATGACTTCCCATCCCATGAATGGATGAACATGAGCATTTTAGCATTAACTGAGGCTGGTAACACATCCCATTATATATATGATTCATTCAGAGACTACCATGACAAATCACCTGATTAGCAGACTTCTCAGCTGTCCCTGTTTTGGAGATATGTCCTTATTTTCAGGTTTAATTTACCCCTTCACATAATTTTCTGAATTAGCTCTCATTACAAGTGATGTTTGAAGCTGTCTAGTACACAAAAAAAACTACATGGCCAATATACTAACTGCACCAATAATTTAAAGAAAGAGAACACCCATCAACATCTTCCTTTTTCAGAAGCAAAAATAAATGACTATGTGTGATAGAATTTTGCAATGCAGTTAATAAAAGTGTAAAGCTATTACAAAGATATTACACTGTCTCTTTGATAATGTGCTTATATTTTTTGCATCATTTTTGTCGCTCTTTTTTTCTCAGCAGTATTCCACATTCTTGCTGGAAGTGGGAGTAGTTATGTGATATGTGGTATTTAGAGTTTATGTTAATTAGGATTCCAGACTGCAGGAGACTGTATTATGGGGGACAGCATAGAAAATCAGAATATGATACATAATGGTGTGAATTGCCATGCAGGTAAACAGACAGCAGACAAGGGTACATAGAAGCAACAAGGACAGAAACTGAGCAGGGAAGTGTATAGAGTAACACAACATAGAGTATGACAGGGAAGTGACATACTGGGGGGACAACCTAGTAGAGCACAGGAGACAGGGAGGACAGGCTGCAGTCTTGTTGCACAGGTTTCAGCCTGACAGTGTGCAGAGAACATGGTCAGGCCAGGTTACTGTCCTGCTGTGTAGAGACTACAACAACATATCATATGCATACATATTGCCTGACATGCTAGAGGGGGTATACGGCCTCAGGTACACCAGGCACAGACTGTGCTCTCAGCAGAGGTCCAAAGTACAGCAAGTATTGATAATGGGTTCACATCTGCCTGCCACACAATGGGTCAGTGTCAGAATGGTAACACCATAGTAGCACACAGAACTGTGGCCACTGATAGCGGTATGGGGACAGTACTGAAACAGCTGTTGACTAGCATGGACAGTCATGCATACACACACTCACAAATCCACGTTACCCACAGGTGTACATGTCTTGTCATTGGACCAAAAGAACTGCAATGGCTTAGTATCATGGGTGCTAGAGGGGCTGCAGGAGAAGGAAGAGAGTGAGTGGTTGATATCAGTTTGCCCATTCTGGGGCTAGGCAGAGTACTTAGGCTTGCTGCAGTAAACAGTGTTCAAGCCCGGTGAGCTGTGTGCTGCACATGTTGTAAGCCCTTTAGTCAGGAGGTTATGCATGTTCCCCAGGGCAGTGATAGCAGAGCTGGCAAGGTCTAGGTGGGGAAGTTAGGGCACACTTTCTGGCAGCAGTCTGAAACTGCACCAGCTTCCCTAATATCTTCACCAGCCTAGGACATGGGTTGTGTTGAGTGTGGGGGAGATGAAGGTAGGTCCAATAGATTACACAAATAAGGAGAGGAGGTAGTCAGCTGTGGCAAGGAAAATAAAAAAGAATGGCAACAGCAGGAAAAGTGAACCCCACCAAAGACAGGGGTGCTATTACAAGTGCTGAATACATATGGTATTCCTATTCTTGAGAAAGCTAAAACAGACAAGGCCCCGTAGGATCAAGAGTGGCAGGGACTGGTGCAAGACATCAGTGCAGTGGGCATCCATAATAGGGCAATAATACAAATTCTTCACAGGATCACTGCAGTTGCCATATTACAGGAGATGGTATTATTATGAGTTAGTTTGAGAATTAGAATATAATGCATAATGGAGTGTATTGCCATAGACCAAGACACAGAAAATTGCCAGAGACTAGCTGTCCGTTGGGGTAGACCACCAACAAAGAGGCATCTTACAGAGGTGGAGGAATTCCTGGTATCCCTCACCAGGGGAGTTGAGGGATACCTGACAGTGGCTTAAATGTGGGCGCTGCCTGAGTATTTGCATAGTATGCACCAGGTTAAGTAGTAGCATGTGCCATTACTGTAGGACATTGACTTGCACCTGTGATGTGATTCAGCATTGCCACAGATATATTATCTGTTTGTATTTACAGGTCCCAATGGTGGAGGTTGCAGTACAACAGGTCCGGATATATCTGATTTCAGTGGGTTACTGGTGGCTGATGATGATCATGTCACATGGCACAGTCAGATGACACAATGGCACTGACAAGAATGCCAACACTGGAGTAAACATTTGCATCACTCACAGCTGAGATGACATTGGAGGGATGAGATAAACTTCCAACATCCTTTATGCTCAGTGGCAGATGTCCCATCCATGTCAGCCCCACCCAAACTACACAGATGCTACTGCCAAAGCTGACATCAAAGGGATGCACTGCTTTAGAGGTACATGCATATAGTATAGGAGTGATGATGTAGGTGGCCATCACTGCTATGCCTCCAGGACATTCACAGACCTGGGTATCACCTTGGCATCAATCAGTGTATGTGCAGGTCAGTGATCCAAGCACAGATGGTCACTACTTACACCATGTCAGAGATGCTGAATGTACCCTGTGACTTGCATGAGGAAGTGTAACTAATTCAGGGACTGCTGGACATCCTGCAATGCCTGCAGATTAACATGTTATATAGGGACCTGGAGCAGACATGCCTGCTGAGGGCAGTGGTGGCTGTGTTGGCTGTAACTGGTGTAGACATGAGGATGTGGGCAACTGGCCACTGTGGCAGAGCTATCAGAATGGAGCATGATCACATGGCAGAGCTAGCAGAATGGGAGGAGACTGCATGATCACATGGCAGGGCTAGCAGAATGGGAGGACTGCCAGACATAGCTATATGGTACACATCATTCCGGAGACAGCTTCACTCTCCACACTTTCCATGGCTACCTCTGTCTGTAGGGAGTGGACATAACCGCAGTAATGGATAATACTATTCTGGTTGCACTATACACGCATCCCAGTGGACAACCCACTCAGATGCCACAATTTAATGCCATAACACTCCTCTATAGCCACTGACTTTATACTGGTACAGCACATAGGGGCATGGTGGATTCCCTGTAAATGCTGCCAAAGTAATACACCATCCCCTAGATAGGATGCCTCCAGTCCTGACACTGCATGGCCACATGATAAACCTAGCTAATGTTTTACTCATGAATGTAACACTCCACCCCTGGAAGATATGATCTTTGGTTCCCCCAACCTCCTAGCCTAGTACATGTCTATCAAATCTCTCACCCATAACCCTTCCACCTGTGTTAGTGTTGCTGTACCCTTTACCTCTGCTCCACTCTACTTGTACAAATGAAGATGACTTTTACTGGCGCACTTCTTTGACTTGTGTGAGTACTGCAATGTCTGATGCATGGTATGATCAGTCAGTGCACTCTAATGTATTGCCTAGGGTGTTATTGTATTCTTCAGTTTTGTTCTATGCTGTCCTTGTCATGGCCCATTGCTCTGGACCAGATGCCTCTTTGCTACTGCCATGATTCATATATAAATACTAGGCTATCGGTCTACAGACTATTATAAGCCTAGCTAATAACCAGAAATCGGAATCAAACCCAGCACCTTGTATCTGTAAGACAAAGATCTTACCCATTGTGCCAGTGATGTATTACACCCTCTCTGCCTCACACTGAGTAGAACTCCAGGTGGTCATCCAACAACTCCTTATCTTACTCCTCCTTTGCTGTTGCTGCTGTTGCCACAGGTATATCTGGCAATACTAAAGTGTTCCCACATTGTAACTGCTGTCATACCATCATGCTAAGTAGTATGGTGCAGACCACAAATATCGTGCTGAAAACCTTTCTGAAGCACTCTATCATGCGCCACCAGATATAGCCACGTAGCAGAAGTAGGCCTTCAGAACTCTAAATAAGCATTCAATGATGTTCTGTATTTGTGACAGCGTGGTTGGTGTTATCTGCTACCTGCAGTTATGGGGTTAGTATATTGAGGACTCTGTATGTGGCAATTTGAGCCTCTATCAGTTAAATGACCATACACAAAATACTAGTATAGATCACATGTGTACCAGATGTGAGAATCATATGGACTGCCTGGATGATACACAGACGCACTATATATAATACCCAGTATACTGTATACCACCTGGCAGTTAAAGGAGTGGAAGCCCTACCGGCTGATATACTAGATATCATGGGAGCAGGTGGGACCTTGATAGCAATGTGGGTATAACCAATGGCCCCCAGAATTACAGGATATGAGTTATGCCTTGGTAGCAATGTGGTTGTAGTCAATGGGCCCCAGAACCTCAGGAAATATGAATAGAATATAGAATGCCCACACAGTGATGGATCTGTCCTCTGCTATCTGTGGAAACCATATATGCTTCTTCACATACTGCAGCATCATGCCAAGGAACTGGTGTAATCTCCATGAGTTTGATGAGTGCAAAACTCCTAATGTGTTCCCTGTCAGATGTTAAAAGGTCTCCATAACAAGGATGATACACAAACCTTCATGTCCACTTAGATAGGCATCCCACGCATCCCCCTTGATTCTATGTGAGGGTGGCACATATCTACAAACTTCCATATGGTGTCTCTGTCCACAAGGTAGACATTGACAATATCCTGGTTGTGAAGGTGATGGTGTGTTAGCCCACTGGTGGACCTATCTGTGATGTGGAGGGCAATAATTCACAATGTGGACACTGATTCCAGAGGAAGCTACTAACAGATGCTACCCTGCTAAAAAAGAAGTTATGTCCTACCATAACGTTCCATCTGTGTTGTCGATCTTCACTAATCCTTGACAGTGCGCTCGGTTCCAAGCCTCGGAACCGACTTGGCCATTTATTCCAGCTTGCACCTTCCAAACTCTCGAGCCAGGCACTACCTATAGTGCTCCTCTTGAAAATTACCTCAGATCGAGTTTGCCCAACATAGAAGATAGACAGGTAGAATTTATAGTTAAATAATAGATATAATAGTCAGAGACCAGATATGTGTCCTTTATATGAAGCTAGCTATGGAAAATCCAGTCCACTAAGAGTCTCAGGTTGGGGGAAGGAGGGTGGGGATGTCAAGAATTAGTGAAGATCAATAACACAGATGGAACGTTATGGTAAGACATAACTTCTTTATCTGATGTTGTCAATCTTCACTGAGTCCTCGACAGTGGGACAGAGTACGCAGCTACTTTAGTCTTGGGATATCTTACGGAAGAATATTTCTAAGCACCATCGAGCCAAATGGCTGTGCAGAACTGTGGAAGTTGCCATTGCTCTCATTGAATGGGCTTTAACTGGATGTGAAAGTTGGGGTACTCTAGAATGAGAGATGACAGTTATGCAGTCTCTAAGTCATCTGACCAAGGTAACCTTTGAAATAGGACTACCTAATGAAAGAGAGGAGAATGCCACAAATAATTGGTCAGATTTTCTAAAATCTTTGGTTCTGTGAAGATAGATACATAACTGTCTGTGGACGTCTAGTGAGTGAAGGGCATACTCCCTTTTATTAAAAAATGAAAAATTAGGGATGAAGGCTGGCAGGTATAGAGTTTGGTTAATGTTAGATTTCGAAACAACCTTTGGTAAAAAGTTGGATTTGTTCTAAGGGCAACCCTGCCATTGTGAAATATTAAATAGGCAGGTTTGGAGGATAAGGCCTGCAGCTCAGATACACTTCTGGCAGATGTAATAGCCACCAAAAATAAAGCTTTCCAAGACAAATATCTTAAGTAGCAAGTCGCTGATTGTTCGAAAGGATTCATAGTAAGGCCTTGAAGAATTAAAGTTAAATCCCAAGGAGGAATGCGTTCCTTAACTGGAGGTCATAACATTAGGAGACTCTTTAAAAATGCTTTACAAAGTTTGTGTGACATTAGAGATGCATCATTAAAACCCATATGAAAGTTGGAAATTGCGGCTAGATTAACTTTAATGTTGAAGCAGAAGAACCAGATCAGTACAGGGTAGCCAGGAAATCTAATACCTTATGAAGAGGACTGGTATAAAGGTCTATTCCACTTTCAAGGGCCCAATTAGCAAATATTTCCCATTTACGTTGATACAACTTCCTAGTAAGAGGTTTGTGATGAACAACAATAATTTGCTGGACAGGAGAAGAAAGGGAAGGATGCCTGGCAATCATGGGAATTGGAGAAGGCACACAGTGAGCTTGAGATGTTGGAGATTTGGATGAACTATGCCCTCCGGATGGGGCAGTAGATCTGGAGCCGGGTCTAGAATCCATGGTTTCCAAAGAAGATGAGGCCAAAAGAAGGGAAACCAAACGTGTCTAGGCCAGAAGGGGGAATGAGGATTATTGAGTTCTCCGACCTTTTGGCTTTCTTTAGAAACTGGGATATCAAGGGAGTCGGAGGAAAGGCATAGATGAGACCAGGGGGCCAATTGTAGAGAAGGGCATCTCTGGGTGACTCCCCAGGTGGGGGGATTAGGGCAGAGTAACTTCTGCACTTGTTGTTTATGGTGGACACAAAAAGGTTGCAGCAACGTTGGCCCCAGTGATGAAAAATCTCATTCACCATCGCAGGATTTAGAGACCACTCATAAGGCATGATAACAGTTCTGCTTAATTTGTCTGCTATCACATTGGAGCTCCCCAGAATATGCATTACTGTGAGAAAGCAGTTGGAAGAAATCACCCATTGCCAAACTCTGAGGGTATCTTGACACAGTGGGTAAGATTCAGCTCCCCCTTATTTGTTGATGTACCAGACTGCCGACATGTTGTCCATCTGAACAGCTATTGTCCTTAGAGGAAGGACATCTTGGAATACTTGCAATGCTAACAGCACTGCCCTCATCTCTATAACATTGATCTGCAGGTTGGCCTCTAATTGGGACCACATGGCTTGGACTGTTTTTCCCCAATAATGCCCCCTCACCCCATCTGGGAAGCATCTGTGGTCACTATGGCTTGAGGCTGGGGATGAATGAATGGCTGAGCCAAGAGAATCTGATCAGAGTGGAGCCACCACATGAGATCTAATTTGCAGCGATCAGTAATCAAGATAAGGTGAGACACTGGTAGTTGCATCAGAGACTACTGGGAAGCAAGTAGCCATTGCAAAATTTGCATGTGATACCTTGTTAGGGGAACAAGAACGATTGATGCTGTCATGGTGCACAGTGTTTGTAGGACTAGTCTTGCTGGAACTCTTTTATTTCAAAAAATTCGACGACTTGAAATCTAATTCGTTGAAGTCATTCTGGATGGAGTGAGGCAATTCCGGAAACACTGTTTAAACGGGCTCCAATAAACTCTAACTGCTGAGCGGGTTGCAAGCTTGATTTCTCGAAATTTATGGTTATACCTAGAGATGTACAGAGGTGTAGAATGTAGTTTCTTGCCTGTTCTAACTGACGCCTGATGGTAGCGGTAAGGAGCCAGTCGTCGAGGTAAGGAAATACTTGAAATCCTAGCAGTCTGAGATGAGCTGCCACTACTACCATGCATTTAGTGAACACCCTGGGAGCTGTGGTGAGACCAAAGGGCACTGTTCTGAATTGGAAATGATTGGCTTCCAGCTGGGAGTGCAGATACCTCCTGGAGCTTTTGTCCATTTTTGTATGGTAATAAGCATCTAAAGGTCTACAGAGCACATCCAATCACCTTTTTACAAGAATGAAAGTATTGACTGTACCGAGACCATCCGGAATTTGGTTTGTTGAATTACCTTGTTGAACTGGCTGAGATCCAAGATGGGTCTCCAGTCCCCTGTTTTTTGGGCACTAAAAAACGGATCCTGTTTGGTGTGGTGGGACATTTTGGATGACTCTTTTGTCTAGCAGCCTTTGAATTTCTAAAGCTGCTGCTTCCCTGTGACTGGGTGGTACGTCCGGGAGTTTCTTCTGAGATGATGGTAGAACTGATAATGGTATTTTGTAACCTCTGGATATTATTCCCTGCACCCATCTGTCCATAGTTAATGTTTGCCAGGCAGATTTGTGCAGAGAGAGTCATCCCCTGACTGCCTCCAGAGGAGGGCAATCGGGGACCTGTTCAGGGGTGCTGGTAGGAAATACCAGAGAAAGATTCTCTGGACCCCTGGTTTTGTGGTCCATTTCTACCTCTGGTTTGGCATCTTCCGTTACTTCCCCCTCTGCCCCAAGGAAGTTTTTGCCACGTGAATCCTGGAAAGGCCCTTTGGATTTTTTAAATCATAGTCTCCCACTTCTTTGGTTCCTGAAGTAGGGCCTGTGAGGAGTGGAGAGACATACGCCTATGGCAAAAAGAGTCTTACCATCCTTTTCACATCTGGCTAAAGTGTCTTTAACCTTGGGACCAAAAAGGGTGGCTCCGTCAAACGGAGCATTGATGAATGACACTTTGAATGTCTCCGCAAAGTTGCACAAGTGCATCCAGGAATGCCTTCTAATGGCTATGCCTGAACTTGCTGCTCTGGAAATCCCTTCAGCTGCATGAGCAGTCAGCCTCATGGACATGTTAGAAATTGCATCGTGTTACTAGCTGAGAGGTAACTTTATCCTGTACCCCTTCAGCTACTGCTCCTTCAAGGAGAGCTCCTTGCTCAGATCCCTCTTTAGTCCAGTGAAATGTGCCATATAACTAAACCTAAGAGTGAAGGTTATTGAAGCATAAATGCACTTCCCAAATCTATCCAAAGTCCTAGACTCCTTATTAGCAGGATGGATAGTCAGACTTTTCTTGTCAAGTTCCCTTTTTGTGGCCAATGCTATCACCATGGCATCAGTGGTTATTCCTTTGGACCAGCGAGGCTCATCCTTTGGAGCTGATAAGATATGATCAGGCTTTTTTTGGATCGGCTCAATGGTGTCGGGCATCTTCCACTCCCACTAAACGATTAATTTAATGAGATTGTCAGCAGGCGGAGAGAGTCATGAAGTAGAGGGCTGGGCACAAAAAGCCTCCAGGTATACTGACTCCTCCGAGGAAGGTTAGATGGAGGACCAGCCACCCCTCTGGTTTAGGATTTCTAGAATGTTCTTGAAGGGAACATCATCAGGGGGTGACCTAGGGGAACCTTCCCCTTCATCAAAATTAGTATTTTTGGTGGAAGACTCTTCTGCGGAGTCTAAGTGCTTCCTCTTGTACTTCCTCTTTCCAGGAACTTCCACAGGGGGATGATCCGAGGAAGTGTCCAAAGTGGAAGCCATCAAAGTGGGTGCAACCTGGGACTTTTGTGCCTTCTGTCCCAGAAACAAGTTGGATGGCAGCTCAGGTGGCAGGGATGTAGACAGTTGTCCCAACAAGAATGGCAAGGACTGTGAGTCCTTAATGGACAAGGTCTTCTGTATGACTCGGAAGGTCCTTTAGAGGGATGGGAGCCCAGAACTGAAATAGACTCCTTTGGAACCAGGGTCACACCCTGTACCTAGGAGGCAGCCCCTGAAGCAGAAACCTGGGTCGATGCTACAAGCACCGAAGCACCAAGGAACACGGACAGCTCTGAAACTAAGGAAACTGATCCATGCACCACAGACCTAACCAGAGAGCCCCTACCCCGAGAGTCCTCCAGTGCTGAAAACTCGGAGGAGCTCAAGGGAGCTCTCACAACCATAAAAGAGGATGCTACTGGAACTGAGACTGTCGCTGCCTGGAGTGTCAGAACTGGGGGTTCCAAAGACTCAACAGCAGTTGAAGGAGGAGGAATTGAAGGTATTATAAACTGGCTGGTTCCGATGCCAGTGTGGCTAGGAACAGAGGATAATCACCTCGCCATCATAAGCGGATCCACCAGTCTAAAAATGTCATCTTCTGGAGACTCTTAGCAGATTTATTATTTATTTATTTGTTTACAGGGAAAGTCTGACTTGGAACAAAGCCAATTTTCAGTGGAGGCCCGGGGAGAACTGCTCCAGATGCATGTCTTTGCGGCTAGATCAGATAGAGGCAGTCAAAGGAGACTTAGGAGGTCTCACTTTGAGAAAGGGACTTGGTGACCTATCTTTAAAAGGATCAAAGGTTGGTGTGTATCTTGTCCTAGGGAGGAAAGGCAGCTGAGACTGTTTCAGCACCGAGTGTACTGAGGGTACTGAAGAAGTTGCTGTTGGCTCCGATACAATTTTAGGTGTGGAGCCAGATAGAACCTCTGGTGCCAAAGAGCTCTTCGGTACCGAGGGCAGCTTAGAGACCTGCTTGGATGGTTCAGATGAACTAGGAAGCGAAGAAGGTATGTTCTTGGTAGAGAAAGATGAGGAGGATGAATATGTGCTAGCTTCAGTCCTAGACCCAGAAATGGCCTCTTCAAAATCAGATTTGAGGAGTCCCTTCAAAATAAGTTTATTCTTCCTCTCAGTAAGGGTACGGGTAGAGAACCCCTGACAAATTGAACAATCTTCCTGAAGATGAAGTTTCCCCAGACAGTATACACATAAAATATGTCCGTCAGAGTTGGGCATCTTACCCTGGCACTTCTGGCACCTTTTGAAACCAGTGGTGTCTTTTGAAGTTTTAACAGGGGAGAGTTGTTTTTCAGCCATAACAAAAGAAAAAGGGCTGAAATACACAGCCACACAGATAAGGAAGAGATATAGAGATAAAGAAGATTTTTTTAACAATTAAAAAGGGATAAGAGTATGTAAAGAGGTAATAAAGGGTATACTTGTAACAACAATGGTACTAAAAAAGACAACCAAAGGTAGAAAGATGAAGAGAAAAGAAACAGAGTCAAACTAAGCTACGATAAGAGCTGGTAGACAGAGAGAAGGTTTAAGAAGAAAATTAAGTAAAAATAAGTAGATATAAGAGTATTAAAATAAATAAACTTACTCATAATCAACCTAGGCTCGAGATAAGTACAAACGCGTCTGACCTACAAAGCGGTAAACAAGATCCGAGGTAGTTTTCAAGAGGAGTACTATGGGTATTGCCTGGCTCAGGAGTTTGGAAGCCACAAGTTGGAATAAATGTCCGAGTCAGTTCCAAGGAACTGAGCCCACTGTCAAGGATTCAGTGAACATTGACAACATCAGATCTGATAATATGCCTAGTAGCATCATAACATGAACAAAGCTCCTGTACACCATAAAATCCTCAGAATAGATGATTACTGTGGCCCATTCTTCTAATTTTATATGTTTCTAAATTGCACTATCATGTTTCTTTTAGTTATTTGCATACACAATGACTCTCATTAGCATGCTGATACTAATTTGCTTATCATTATGTGGTCATTAGCATGTGATTCATAATGTGCTATTACTTCAATAACACTGTTATGCTATGTGCTTCTGAATCACCAACCTGCATGGCACCCTTTTCTGTATTATTTCATATAATGCACTCTACTATTTATTTCTGAGTACCAGCCATAGTATGTGTGTGTGTGTGTGTGTGTGTGTGTGTGTGTGTGTGTGTGTATATGTATATATATATATATATATATATATATATATATATCTATATATATATATATATATTATATATATATATATATATAGAGAGAGAGAGAGAAAATACTAAGCAACACAAACTGGTGATATATACAATATATTGCACAGTAACAAATACACATCAGTAAATGTTCTATATAGTGCATGCAATGTAAATACTAAGCAACATAACCTGTCGATATGTAGTTTGTTTACTACATTGTGTATAAATAACTAGTAAATAACATAACCTGGCAACCATACCTCTCAACTGTCCAGATTTCTGCAGAATGTTCAGATTGTTGTCTCTTATTTTTGGTCTGTTCCTCATACGATTTTTGGTTTTCTGGCAAATCACTGAGGACTGGCATCACTAAATTATGACAGACATTT
This sequence comes from Protopterus annectens, assembly GCF_019279795.1. NCBI lineage: Eukaryota > Metazoa > Chordata > Ceratodontiformes > Protopteridae > Protopterus > Protopterus annectens. The sequence goes on along the minus strand of NC_056733.1, from coordinate 220,475,684 downwards.
GAGTTTCAGACTTAATATCCTTCAGAAAATGCATGCTGACACAAAACCTGCTATCCTAGAAAGTTTATAAGTTTATAAGGACTATATTTAAAATCTGTCTCTATTTTTGGGCCTTTGTCCCCCCATTAGTTTTAGCTTTGTCCAAATTTCTAAGAGGTTGAGAGATATGCTGGCAACATATAGTGCATGTACAGTAAATACTAAACATAATAAAATGGTAATATACAGTATACACACAGTAAATAGTAGGCAGTATAACCTAGCAGTATATGTTATATGCACAACAAATATTTAATGTCATACTGTGATAATATATCATGCTTGCATAGTGCATAGTAAACAACATAACTGAGTAGTATAAATGCACAGTAAACAGTACATATATAGTATGTACATAGTAAATAGTAAACAGCATAACTTATCAATACATAGTAAAAGAACAGTAACTACAAGACATAAAAACATTGTAGTATATAATATGTGCATGCTAAATGCTAAACAGTAAATATCATAACCTGACAATACATAGTATATCCACAGTAAACAAACAACATAAATGCTGTATATATATAATATAATATATGATAACCTGTTAATATGCAGCATTTACACAGTAATTGGCAAGCAACATAACCTGATAAGCTGTGGGAGGAGGGGACTCTGAAAGAAACAAAATACATTTTTGCAGTGGTAAACAGCATAGAGAATTTATTATGGTCTGATGCCAATTAGCTATGCATAAGTGCTAGTATATCACCATCATACCCAGAACAAGGCTGCATAACGAAACTTCACTGCCATTAAAATTACAAACAAGCATACTCCTTGGCCTGCTCTCCCTCATTACCAGAGGATGTTATCTCTGACTCCAGTGCCAACCTCCAAGCTATGTGTTTGGCTACTGCATCCACTGCATATAACACTGTGACCCTTCCACTTTTGTTAGCATTGCTCTCCCCTATCACTGTGACCCACCTCATCTGCGCAAATGATGTTGATTTTCCCTGTCCAACTCTATGATCTGCACAGATATTGTAACATCTGACTGTTGCATGTTGAACAAAAAATGTTACTGTAACAAGGATGACTAATGCTACACAAACCTTGTGCAGTCCACACATCCTCCTTAATTCTGTGTGGGGGGCAGACATGTTTACTATCTTCTGGATCATGTTTGTTCACATAATAGCAGTCAACAATGTCATGGTTGTGAACATAATGGTATGTTAATCATACATGGATCCATCTAAGATGCAGTGGGGGATAATGCACAACACTGTGGACACTGGTTATGAAAGAGTTCACTAACATATGCTGCTCTGGTAATGTTGACGCCAATCCTAGCATTAAAACAGGGTCTATATTAAATGAACGAAAATCCATTACATCGAATACCAAAACAGTGACACGTATTACTCGAACCGCAAAAATACCGAACGCACTAAACCACAAAATTTAAAATATCGAACGTTCATAGTCGGCCAACCCCACCACCCGCTACATACCACCTACCCAAACAAAATAAATAAACCACATACATACACTAACCAAACCCTACTCCTAACCCTAAAGTAAAGCATCAAAGTTCAACTTCTAAACCCCACATACACAACTATCTATGCACTATCCTTAACCCCTCCCTAACCCTAAGGTCAGTAACTACCGCACACTTCCCCTACGGAGATATACCCAAACAAAATAAATACTACACATAAATACATTTAACAAAACCATACTTCTAATGCTACACTAAATCTTACACACATTACCTATCTATACATTTACCTTAACCTGCACCCTAACCCTAAGTTCCATAACAATCGCACACTTACCTTACGGAGCTATACCGCAGATGGGCCAACCAAAACACTTCGACATTTCTAATTCCGCAGTTTTGCTCATTCGACGATTATGTATTTTGTGCAATACATGTCGATGATTTCGTATTTGCATAAACTGAGTTTCGACAATCTAATAGGAACCCATTAAAACATGAGTGAAGCTCCTATACATTGGAAAATCCTAGCACTCAGAATAGATAATCAACAGGATCCATCATATTAATTTTCTACTTTTCTGAATTGCTTTATCACGTTTGAGTTAGTTTTGAATTGCTCCACCGTGTTTGATTTCATCATTTGCACAGGGTCTCATTACAATGTAAACTATCATTTGCATGCCATTATGCAGCCATCAGCATGCAATGCATACTGTGGTATTTCTCTGGTAGTGCAGTCACGCTACTTGTGTCTCTGAATCACCTCTCCCCGTACATCACTGCTCACTGCACTATTTTCTGTAATGATGTATGCTGTTTATTTCTGAATACCCCTATAGTGTATGCCAAGTAAACATCATAACCTGGTATATAAAGTAAAGGTGCAGTAAATACTGAATAATATAGCTTTGTAGTATATGCTGTATGCATAATATATACCAAACAATATAACTTGACAATATACAGCATGTACACAATCGACAGTGCAGAACATAACTTGGCAATATATAGTATGTGCACAGTAAATACTAAACATTAGTTTCATAGTTTCATAGTTTGTACTAGGCTATCTGCCCTGGGGCATTTATAAGCCTAGCTATAGTGATGTGGCTTTTGCCACCCCATGTAATGGTACAAAAGTGTACAGAATAGATTTAGAATACTGTGCCTCTGTCTAGTAGTGACACAGTGAAGACCCCCTTACATAATAGAATTAGTTTACTGTGCCTCTGTCTAGTAGTGACACAGAGATGACCCCTGGGGTAAACCTACGATCTCCCATTCACTCGTCAAGATTTCTCTTGAAGAGAGTCAGTGAGGGGCTCTGCCTAACATGAACTGGGATTCTGTTCCAGAGTATGGGAAGCCTCTGAGTTATGAATCTGTCCCTCCAGCATGTCCTATTCATATTTGTGCTGAGGTTTAAATCTTTAGCTCTCATGGTTCTGATGGATTTGGATTTTTTGAGGTGGAGCATGTCCATCAATTCCTGATTGGACATGGCCTTGTACGTCAGGCACAGATCACCTCTGAGCAGGCGGTATGCTACTGAATAGAGCTGGAGTTTCTTTAGTCTGGCAGCATATGACATATGTTGGAGACCCTTGATCCTCTTGGTGAGGTACTTTTGGGGTCTCTCTAGCTATTGCAAGTAACGGTTGAGGTACATACCAAATGGGGAATTGTACTCAATCATGGGCCTGATAAGGGAGGAGTATAGGGGTACAATGACCTCCTTTGATCTGGATGTGAATCCCTTCATTATAAGGTGGGCAAGGTAGAAAGTCTTTCTAACCACTTTGGCAACATGGGTGTCAAATGAGAGGTCACTATCGACTTGGGTCCCCAGGTCTCTGATTACGTTTTCCGTACTCAGTGGGTTACTGTCTATGTGATAATTTGTGGGTACTTTGTTTTTCCCAAAGGGGATGACTATACATTTTTTGGCATTTAGTTTAAGGCCATGACTCCGGAACCAGTTGTCCGTTTCAGTGAGGCCTTTCTGTAGGATGTATGTGTCAGCTGGTGTATTGACTATGGCGCCTAGTTTGCAGTCATCTGCGAACTTTGTCAGCCACAACCCTCCCATGTTTGCTTTCACATCTGAGAAATAAATGCCGAACAAGAGGGGTCCCAGGACAGAGCCCTGTGGGACACCACTTGTGACTGGCTTTGCGTCTGACATGGCTCCAGCGATTTTGACTTTATGGATTCTATCCTTTAGCCAGTTTGCCACCCATCTTGTGACATATGGATTTACATTTAAGCTGTTGAGCTTGTCTATGATGCCAGAGTGGGGTATTGTGTTGAAAGCTTTAGCCAAGTCCAGGTAGGCTGTATGGACTGCTTTGCCCTCGTCAATGGCTCTAGTGAGTGTTTTGAAAAAGTCAACCAGGTTCAAAAGGCAGAATCTGCCCTTTACTGGGTGGGATCAAGTGTTTGTAAGTCCCCAATGTCTCTGTTTATGAGTTCCATAATGATTCTTTCCATAGCTTTGCAGACCAGGCTGGTTAAGCTTATGGGGCGGTAGTTACCAGGGTCCGTAGAGGTGCCTCCTTTGTGGAGCGGGACTACTGTTGCTGTACGCCAGTGTTCAGGTACATATCCTGTAGTAAGGCTAAGGTTAAATAGCATTTTTATGTGCGGGTTTAGCTCCTCTTGGAGTTCACGTAGCACGCAACCCGGGATACCGTCAGGTCCCATTGATGCTGTGTTTTTAGCTTTGCTGAGGGCAGTTCTCACCTGGATATCTGAGATGACAGGGAGGTTACATTCAGCTGGGATAAGTATTTCTTCTTTTGGGGGTGAGGGAGGGGAGAAATTTGCACTGAACCTGTCTGCCAGAATGTTGGCAATATCTGTGGGTTCAGTGTATTTTTTGTCATTGTGAACTAATTCTGAACATATCTGAGGGTTTCCGCCCAGGTTTCTAACATAGCTGAAGAAGGCCTTGTGGTTATCTTTAGTGTCCATAGCGATTTTTCTCTCAAAGTTGGCCTTGGATGTTTTTATGAGAGAACATAGCTTTCTACTAGTGCTGATCAGAGATGCCTTCTCTTTATGGGATTTTGCTCTGTCGTGCAGTAGCTTCCTTCTTTTGTTATACAATTTGTTTATGGCTGCGGTCCACCAGACAGGATGCCTGCCCTTGGTGGAGAGGGTCTTGGTTTTATTTGGGATTGCACGATCCATGCATTCTTGGAGATGTCCGTAGAAAGCATTTGTGAAGGATTCTGCATTGTGGGATGTGGTTTCCACTGGCCCAGTGGGCTTAAAGGATATCATCTCAGTTTTAAGAAGTGTAAAGTCGGCGTTTGAGAAGTTTTTCACTCTAGTCTTTTATGTTGGGGTGGAGGTGGGATATGTATATCCAGGGTGATTAGTTTGTGGTCAGATCTCACTAGTGAGGGGTATACTTCCGGTGTGGAGCACTTTGTCCCCATGTTTGTGAGGATCAGGTCTAGTATATTATCTCCCCTTGTGGGAGAGGTGACTAGCTGTTCCATTGCATTTGAAATTATGAATTCCAGGAACCTTTGGGCTAGGGTGTTTGGGCTAGAATAATGCACCCAGTCTATGTTAGGGTAGTTGAAGTCTCCAAATATGATGGTGTTTGGTGAGACATTCATATCCTCCAATGTCTTCAGGAAGGCTGAGTGGGGTTCCTGAGATTGGGAGGGTGGTCTGTAACATGCTACCAGTTGTATAGCAGTTTTGTCTACTGTTAGTTGCACCTGGATGGTCTCTGATGCTTCATGTGTTGCCACTAACCTGGAGGTGTGGGTGTCCTTGATGAATATGGACACTCCACCTCCCTTTTTGGTTTGGCCCAAGTTTTGGGGCCGAAAAACATGATACAAGGTATAGCCTGGTAGTGCTGGGGTGCTCTCAGGAGCCTTGAACCAGGTTTCAGTTACTGCACAGATATCGATGTTCTCCATACTGAGGAGTGCTTCAAGAGCCTGCATCTTGAGATTTAGACTTTTGGCGTTGAGCAGCATGACCCTTAATTTTTTTCCATTTTTGTTTTCTAAGGAGGTGGGTTTGTCTTTTGAGCCTTGCCTAAAAAAGGCACTATGGGGGAGGCAAGAGCCTTAACCAATATCCGGAAGCCCAGTGGTGACAGATGCAAGCCGTCTCTTGCAAAGCAGCGTGGCTTGTCCAGCATGTCATCCCAAGCAGACAGACATTGGATCCCCCTAGAATGACACCAGTATTTGAGCCAATTATTAAAGCTGATCATCTTGTCTTTGTATTGTGGCATCATTCTTGGTAAGCGCAAGATGCTGCTCAGGGTCAGGGTCATACCAGCCTGGGCTACATAATCAGAGAGCTCCTCTATGTCTCTTTTCATGTAGTCCAGGGAGGTATGACTCAGGTCATTCACGCCGGCATGGACAATGACAGAGTCATATTTGTACTTGCTTTGGAGTGACCTGAGTGCGTGTGTTATGTGGCGGATCCTAGCTCCCGATAAGCAGCTCACCGTTACCCTCTCCTTGTTCAGCCTGTTAAGCGGAACGTCAGTGTGTCTGACTATAGAGTCACCTATTACTAGTGTATCAGGCATGGTGTTTGGCCTTAAGGGCTGTGATTGTTTGACACACTGATTTATTGAAGTATGTGTTGCATGTGTTATGTTTTGAGGTGGTGGATTTTTGGGTGTCTGCTTTGGGAGCCTCTGTTGTTTTGGTAAGTTTTTTGTTAGAGCCTCCGAGTATGTCTTTGTGTTATTATGTGTTTGGTTTGCAGTTGTGGTAGGTCTATGTGGGACTGGGTTTGGTGTGTGTGTGGTTACCTTCTCCTCCTGTCTGGTCTTGCCAGCCCTGAGTTGAGAGAGTTCAGCCTCCAGTTTGGCTATATAGTTGCATCTCTCACATGTATTTGTGTTTGTTGGGAGGAGGAGAGGGTTGTCTGTGTACATGAGACAATTGTAGCATTGTCTCAAGATTCCCAGATTAACCATCTGAACCAGAGAGGATGCTAGTAATCTACCACTCGACATGCTAGAATATTATAAGGGAGTGCTGTGCCTTTAAGGGAAGTGGGTACTCACAGGGAAGGTAGGTGGATGTAGTGCTTACTTTAGTTAGCGAGTGCTTACTTAGAAGAGAGGTTTTGAGAACAAGTGCTAGGTTTATAATAAAGTGAGTAGACTGATTAGTATAAGAGTAGAGCTTTCTTAAGGGAAAATTTGAAGAGCATACTTGGTGGAGCCAGAAAAAGTTTAAGCTTGTTTAACCCACAATCACGCAAAGCCGTGCAAATGTGGATTTTAAACAGGGAACTTCAAAAGAGCTAGAAATGGTCCAAAACAACCAATTACTACAAGCTCTTGTGCTGAGATCACTCCTTCAGGGACAGATAGGCTGCTCAAGGCTCCCCACTCCCACTGGCGAGCAAAGAAACTTCCTTCTATCCAAGTAAGGCAATGGACAACACAGGAACTACACCACAGCCCAGAATACAGCAAAGCCTGTATACTGGTCTAAACTAGTCGAGGAGAGGCGGGAAAACAAGGATTTTTTTTGTTTTTTTTTTGTTTTTGAGATAGAAAGCACACAGAAATGCAGGAAACAGTAATAAATCAGTTACACAGGCTAGCACACTTTAGCGGGCAGCCTCAACAGTTAAATTTAACAAACAAACTTTCGACAAATTTTCGACCAAATGTAACTTTAAGTGCAGATAATATATAATGCAACAAACAGCTAAAAAACAGTTTAAGCTTGTTCAAAGTAAGCAAGAGAAGGTATTTTAGGTAAAAACAACAAAAAATACTTAAATCAGGAAAGTAGTTGCTTTTCTCAGTTCTCTGCTGCTAGGACCACGCTGCAGGACCACGAGGAGCTGTTTCTGAGTAGTATAGCCAGAAAAAAACGCTCAGAGGCGGATTTTAAACAGGGAACTTCAAAAGAGCTAGAAATGGTCCAAAACAACCAATTACTACAAGCTCTTGTGCTGAGGTCACTCCTTCAGGGACAGATAGGCTGCTCAAGGCTCCCCACTCCCACTGGTGAGCAAGGAAACTTCCTTCTATCCAAGTAAGGCAATGGACAACACAGGAACTACACCACAGCCCAGAATACAGCAAAGCCTGTATACTGGTCTAAACTAGTCGAGGAGAGGCAGAAAAACAAGGATTTTTTTTGTTTTTGAGATAGAAAGCACACAGAAATGCAGGAAACAGTAATAAATCGGTTACACAGGCTAGCACACTTTAGTGGGCAGCCTCAACAGTTAAATTTAATAAACAAACAAACAACTTTCGACCAATTTTCGACTAAATGAAACTTTAAGTGCAGATAATATATAATGCAACAAACAGTTAAAAAAACAGTTTAAGCTTGTTCAAGGTAAGCAAGAGAAGGTATTTCAGGTAAAAAACAGCAAAAATACTTAAATCAGGAAAGTAGTTGCTTTTCTCAGTTCTCTGCTGTTAGGACCACTCTGCAGGACCACGAGGAGCTGTTTCTGAGTAGTATAGCCAGAAAAAAACGCTCAGAGGCGGATTTTAAACAGGGAACTTCAAAAGAGCTAGAAATGGTCCAAAACAACCAATTACTACAAGCTCTTGTGCTGAGGTCACTCCTTCAGGGACAGATAGGCTGCTCAAGGCTCCCCACTCCCACTGGTGAGCAAGGAAACTTCCTTCTATCCAAGTAAGGCAATGGACAACACAGGAACTACACCACAGCCCAGAATACAGCAAAGCCTGTATACTGGTCTAAACTAGTCGAGGAGAGGCAGAAAAACAAGGATTTTTTTTGTTTTTGAGATAGAAAGCACACAGAAATGCAGGAAACAGTAATAAATCAGTTACACAGGCTAGCACACTTTAGTGGGCAGCCTCAACAGTTAAATTTAACAAACAACTTTCGACCAATTTTCGACTAAATGAAACTTTAAGTGCAGATAATATATAATGCAACAAACAGTTAAAAAAACAGTTTAAGCTTGTTCAAGGTAAGCAAGAGAAGGTATTTCAGGTAAAAAACAGCAAAAATACTTAAATCAGGAAAGTAGTTGCTTTTCTCAGTTCTCTGCTGCTAGGACCACTCTGCAGGACCACGAGGAGCTGTTGCTGAGTAGTATAGCCAGAAAAAAATGCTCAGAGGCGGACTTTAAACAGGGAACTTCAAAAGAGCTAGAAATGGTCCAAAACAACCAATTACTACAAGCTCTTGTGCTGAGGTCACTCCTTCAGGGACAGATAGGCTGCTCAAGGCTCCCCACTCCCACTGGTGAGCAAAGAAGCTTCCTTCTATCCAAGTAAGGCAATGGACAACACAGGAACTACACCACAGCCCAGAATACAGCAAAGCCTGTATACTGGTCTAAACTAGTTGAGGAGAGGCGGGAAAACAAGGACTTTTTTTGTTTTTTTTGTTTTTGAGATAGAAAGCACACAGAAATGCAGGAAACAGTAATAAATCAGTTACACAGGCTAGCGCACTTTAGTGGGCAGCCTCAACAGTTAAATTTAACAAACAAACAAACAACTTTCGACCAATTTTCGACTAAATGAAACTTTAAGTGCAGATAATATATAATGCAACAAACAGTTAAAAAAACAGTTTAAGCTTGTTCAAGGTAAGTAAGAGAAGGTATTTCAGGTAAGAAACAGCAAAAAATACTTAAATCAGGAAAGTAGTCGCTTTTCTCAGTTCTCTGCTGCTAGGACCACTCTGCAGGACCACGAGGAGCTGTTGCTGAGTAGTATAGCCATGCTTTATGCTATAAACATATGCTTAGCAAATAGTAAAAAAATAACTTTAATTGCACAGTAGTAAATATTAAACAACACAATCTGTAAATATATGTAGTATATACACAGTAAAAAGAAAGTAGTTTAACCTGGTAATATATACTATATGCGCACTAAACAGTAAACGACAAATGGGTAATATATAATATAGGCAAAGTACATAGTAAACAATATATCTGATAAAATATGATATATGCACAGTAAATAGTAAGCATTCTAAACAGCATAAGCTGATTATATATATTTATAGAAAGCAGTAAATACATAGTATACCCACATTTATGAACCTATGAACCTATAAATAGTAAATATAACACTGTAAACTGTCTGGCAGTTATTGTAGGGGATTAAATCTCTGAGCTGTTAGCAAGCTGCTTCCTGTACCCAAGGTACAAAGTCTGGCAGTTAGCACAGAGGACTTAAGCTCTGAGCTGTTATCCAGCTGCTTCCTGTACCCAGGGCAGGGGGTTTGATTCCTTCTTCCTCCATTTGCCTACTGCATGAGCAAGTCAATTAATCAAACAGTGCTCCTAGGCTGCATCTGAAAAAGGGCATTTCTGTACAATGAGCTTACTTGGTTAACAGATGTATAAAATAAAAACAGATACAGTACATGCAGTATAAATATAAACAAAGTAATGTGGTAATATACAGTATATGCACAGTAAACAGTACGCAGCACAACATGGTAATATGCAGTATCTACACAGTAAATAAGAATATAAAGGTTGGTATTCATAGTCAACTTGCATATTATGAAGACTGCCACTGTACAGGAAGTGGGCAAGTGCAGGTATGTCGCAAATCATAGTACCAGGTAGTGCTATGGAGCAACAAGTAAGGCAGTGCTGGAATCAGTGTATGCAACTGACCAGTTAAAACATACAAACGAAGACGCCCAGTTTATTGAGTACATAATGCGATGCAAATGAGCTCATTTGAAAGCAAGTCACAATTCATAGTCATAGGGTGTATTAGTTAAGCAGCAAGTTGTTTATAACTATAACAGCAAACAATACACAAGAACCTTTGGAGATACAAGAGACAAATATGCTTGGAGCAGCAAATCATTCATTAGCTCATTCTTACTGACTATAAATACAGCTACATTTCAACTAAATGCAAAATGCGTTGGCAGGCAGTGCAAATGAAAATCATAGCAACAACAAATCACTAGCTAAGAAACCAGCACCTGCCAGACCATTTTTGTGTGGACAGCAATATCATACCTGCATTGGTTGACATATACCACCCACAAACATGATCAGGAGGAATAACTGGGCTTCCTATATTGGGGGGACACTAAGTTATATGTATCTCTTATCATTGTTTTATAGGGCCCTTTCCTGAGGCATACAGGGAACTTATTGGGTATATCACAGGTGTCAGCCTGCAGAATACTCAGTATGCTTCTTGATATACTACTTTCACATGTGGGTGAGCAGATCTGTTTCCCCAGTACACCAGGGGAGATAGCCATCACTATGAGTGGTTTCAATGATATTGCCCAACTTCCTGAAGGACAAGCTGCTATACCCTGAATTCATGTGGCAACAAAGGCCCCAGAAGGTGCCCTTGGGTAACAGTATGCCAGTACGAAGGGATGCCATACCACCAACTCCCAAGTGGTGTGTAATGTCTGGGGTTAATGACTAGTGTGTCTCCACAGTACCCTGGTAGTGTCAGTAAGTCACGTGTGGCACACAGGTCATCTTTATCACTGCTTCCTACATAGGGACATTCCACAGGCTCCCTAGTTGGTAAGTGTAAGGCTCTGTGGTAAGTGCACATGTGCATGCCTACACACACACACACACACACACACACACACACACACACACACACACACACACACACACACACACACACACACACACACACATACATACACACACACACTAAAGCTCTGTTTGATGTTGCCCACAAGGAACCCAGAGCCATATAAACTGCCTTTGTGCAAACCAGAAACATCACTGAGTATGTATTTAGCTGTTGAAGGCATGGTTATACAGACTAGATACCTCTGGGAGGCTGTGTAGTACAACCCTGCCACAACCTGCAAGATGTTCATAGCATGCTGCATGCTGCTTAACATGATTTATAAGTTGTATACAGCCCATCTGTCCATCCATCCATCCATCCATCCATCCGTCCATCCAGGGAACCTCCAGACCCATTATAGTAACCTCTACAGCTACCTTGCTTGCACTCAGCACATTTTCATCATCCAGCAAGAGCAGTGAGGCCAACAGACAGTGTGCAGTAGTTGCACCACACCCCCTCATAGACAGCAATGGACACAGTACATGACATTGCAGGTGAAGTGTCATCAGCTAGTCCAGCTGTATGGGTCCATGGTGAGCTTGCAGTAACAGTATGATGTAAAACAGAACAAGCATGATGCATGCAGTGTTAGTTAAAGGTTATTCTGGACAGTGCATGGTCAACTCACACTGTGTATCAGACATTTCCACATACACCACACAACAGGGACAGTGCAGTGGGTCATCATTTATGCAGGTACAAAAGAAAACAGTGACATGTGCCTGACATCACAACCTGGGTGGGAAGGACGTGTACCAGAGGCAGTTGAGATGGGTGTCTTGTGACAAGGGATATGTCTTCTGGTGACAGAAAGAGGGTGGCACTATGGAAACCTTACTGCAAAGGGGTTCTATTATGTGACTATGACTAAAGCCACTGCACTGGCTTGTTGCGGCAGTACTAGAGGCCCCGTGAAGTAAGAACCTTGCACTACTGCTGTAACTGGACCTGCATGGAGTCTACTGGCAAGAGGTTCTACCCCTGGGGACTGTCAGTTGTTGCCACTCATAGTGAGGGGTGGTAAAGTGATATACTCCTAGACTCAAAGGAACAGACTATGTACTATCTTAGGGGTGAGTGAAGCTATACCTTCATCCTGAACAATAGATGGCGGACCACCCAGGAGAGAGACAGGCAGAGCCTGCGTATTGTGTGATTGTGACTTAATCTGTGTCTTGGCATCATTATCATCATCATCATCATCATCATCATCAGACTCTGTATAGCTGCTAACATTAACCTGTTGATCTGACCCAACCTATGCAGGTGTCATAAAAGTGTACAAGCATGTGAATGTACAATGCAAGACAGAATATAGTGAGTCTCAGTACCCATGCTACATGTGAGGCTCCTAGTTATGCAAACAGTGGCATAGACTGTGCAGATATAGAAAGGGCACGTGCCTCCATTACCATTTCTGTATGCCTGCATACCCAACATGCCCATGGGAAACACATGCAGTGGTAACTGTGGTGTGCCAACACATGGTGTGCAACTGCTATATAGATATAAAATATGATTACAGATCTAGTACATCTCCCTAGGAGGCACGTGAAGACTCACCACTTCTGGGATGCCTGCACACCCAACATATCTATGGAAAACACATGCAGTGGTAATTGTGGTGTGCCAACACATGGTGTGCAACTGCTATATAGACATAAAATATGATTACAGATCTGGTACATCTCCCTAGGAGGTACGTGAAGGCTGACCACTTCTGGTAACTGTGGCCATTCCTACATGTAGGATACCTATGTCTTCATCATCTCCATGGAGGGGCACTAGGAACTCCTAATTGGTTACACTTGCAGTGGGAGATGACCCCCAAGTGGCTTGACTTTCTGCTGTCATGCTTTGTGTCTACTTGCTGGACCCCTGAAAATATTAGTACTATGTCTTTGACATTGCTGTGTGATTCTGCCTAGCACTGATGTAAAGGCCACTGTCTCCCATACATTATTTTTTTGGAGGTTGATGAAGCAGGATCTCATTCCTAGCTTGGATGAAGTTCTCCAACCTCTGCCATTCACCCCCTCTGCAGGACATGAGGACACCTATGGGAGCAGGAGATAGAGCTTTAGGATGGTGATTGCAGGGGACAGTTGGCTACCAATTACTAGTAGTGGTTTGTCATACATATATACAATGATACAAATATGGTCATGAATAGGAACACAGTAGGTGCCACAGATATGCTATGCTATGGACACGGGGGTACTCCAATGCTACCTCGGATCAGTTGTACAGACAGACATGTGCATGTTTACACCCGAGGTGGCTGCCATAGAGAGGCCCCAAAGGGGTATACAGGTGAAGGTCTTTTATAGATCTTTTATCCAAGACTGGAGAAGTATTGAACTCTGTGTAACTAGCTTTACAAAAAACAAAAAAAAAGAGAGAGAGAGAAAGAGTAAGAATTAAATGATTTTAATTATTTCAATTCTGCTTAAACAGATTTGCACTTAGTGACCTGTGTGGTGGTAATATTTTGAACTTTTTGGTCTGTTCCATCTGTTTGCATTTTTAAGTTTGTTGTGGGACCTTAGTCATGTTTTATTAACAGTTGTGGTAAGATAGTGTTTCTGGGTTATTCTGCACTTCTATTTCCACAAGTAGGATTGCTTGTAAAATCTATCCATTTGTATTTTAAATCCTGCCAGCCCATACTGTTGTAGTTTCATTTACAGTTGTGGCAGAACTGTGTACTCATGTGAGATTTTGAGCCTTAGTCATTTGTTATTGAGTTTTCCTATAAAAGGTGCTACTGGTAAATTTCTGCATAGTCTGGTGCCTTAAACTGTAGTAGAAGCTCAATAATGAGAGAATGGTCACTGCTCCAGTTTGTGCTTCAGTGCTTTTATATTCTGCTCATCTTTTACATGCTTAAAGTTGCTTTTTGTGTCTGCTTCACCCCCAACTAACACATTAAGCTAAAGTTTCTGGAAGAGCTGCAACATTGCCTTTATTTGATTGGATTGTTCTCTAGCTAGCCTCCTACTTCAAACAGAGAGCTACCCCTACCCAGTGTCTTTTATCCAAGTCTTTGAGAGGTGTAGAACTGTCAGTAACTAACTTTACAAAAAAGAGGAAAAAGAAATAATTAAATTATTTTAATTATTTTAATTCTGCTTAAATATATAAGTTGCACTTAGTGACCTGTGTGGTAATAATACTTTGTACTTTTCTGCTCTGTTACATTTGTTTGCATTTTTAAGTTTATTCTGGAACCTTAATCTTGTTTGTTGACAGTTGTAGGCTTATCAGTCAAGAGCTCTGATTTGTGCAGAATGCTCTGCATTTATATAGCCAAGCGTAACTTTTCCACTGTTCTGGCGGTGGTTCCACTTTGTGTTTTTTGATTGGCTCATATACCACAACTACAGACAATTAGCATTGCAGTATATGAGCAAATCTGACAATTTCTAACGCAAAGCGAGCCAATGAGGGCACTCAGAGAAGTTGTCCAATGGCATGCTGCTACAGTTTTTGTGCCACTGCAATACCTCCAAAAAGGGGTATTGCAGGGTGTTCAGCTTTACTAAGTAATTAGGAAAAGTTATGTGACCATACTAGGGACAGATGGGTGAGCCAAAGCAACCAGCTTGACTTCTTGGAATTGCTGCCACACCCAGTGTGTAAGGTACTACACAGACCTGACCTGAAACAAAAAGAACTGTAGACTTGGTTCCATATTTTGGGACAGTTGTGGTACTGCTGCTGGGCTGCTGCTGTTGCTGCTGGGAGCGACCATTTGCTGGATAATTATGGTGTTGTTTTATTTAGATTTTTTTTTATTCATGATCCTGCCTGCCTTCTTCACAGCACAGGGAGTTATGGACTTGTGGAGCAGCAGTGATGAGTGATTTAACAACTGGCACCTTTATAACAAGACAAATACAAACTAGTGAATAAGAAAGGTGAGCTATTTAATGTTAACACTAGCTAAAAATGCCTGAAATCGTTGAATATTTGATTTCTGATGTTGTTTATATCACTTTGATTTTGTTCCACATTGATAGGGTCTGTCACACAGTTGATGTTAGGTTAGCTAGCACTAATATTTTTTTTTACATATCCATGGTAAATAATCCTGAATCATATCAATTCATCAAAAATCAGAGCTCTCAAACAATCAGGGGCAAATCCTACCAGAGTCTGGGACAAACCCAGAAGTAATCAGGAACACTTTTAAAATACTGGTACTATTAACACGAGACATTGACTGATTAAGAAAATGTGAATTAATATACATTTGCTCAAGTAAAAGAAGTCTATAACTCTAATTATTGTCATTATTTATTAAGTGTAGCTCAGCACCTTTTCTCCAAAACTTACCAGTTTTAGGAGGGATTAAGAGGGACAGAGCTAAAATTTGAGTCAAAATCAGGGACAGTTGAGAGTTATGATCAAAATGATTTTTTATAACTATTAAGTAACACATTTTAACCATCCTGCAAGTTTCCTAGTTGAAGTTGTTGGTAAGCTGTTAGTAAGTTTTCCACATTTTGGAGATGGAAGGTTGACGGCTAGAGCTGCTTTCTTAACTTAATTAGGCAGAGGTACATTTTATGGCTCCTACTGCCAAGATAGGAGTAGGGCTCATCTGTTATTGACTTAGTAAAGTAATTTAGTATTTACATATTTATGTATTATTTTACTTATTTATTGGCATTTGATTGCTGAAAAAGTCCAACTGGGGAGGTGATCTCCAGACCAGTCATTTGTGTAACTGAACACCTCACAGGTTTAGTTGATAAAGGAGAGGATGTGGAGGGGTTGGAAAAGCTGGCGTGTGTTTTTTTTTTTTTCAATAGCTGATTAATGTCATTTAGTCATTTTCTACTAAGTATTCCTGTGTTTGAGATTGCAATGTATGAATTGTTTCTGCAGATTTAATTTATTATATTTATTGACATTTGATTACCAGAACAGTCAGACAGACTGGGTAGTTCAACATGCGTGTGTGAACTGTCTGCTTATTGTAGAACAGAAGTGATTTTTATGCTGATTAATGCTCAGCAAATGTAAGTTGATGCAAGACTGATGTAACCTGTGGTTTTAGTTTTGAGTCAGATGCAGCTTCTTTAATATGAGTAATCAGCAATGCCATTCTAGAGTGTCATACTTATTTTGTAGCAAATGTAGGCTGATAAAAATATGTTCTGGTAACTTTTGTAATGAATTACGGTGCAGTCAGAAATTGTACTGCAGACTCAGTGATGTCAAAATAGAGAGGCTTGTGCTTATTTAGAGAATGTAAATAGATGCAAAACCTGTGAAGTGTTGAATTCTGGCAGAAAGACGATTTCAATCATGCCATACAGAAATGCTACATTTTTGCACAGGGCCAGCCTTTGGTCAACTGATACCCTAGGCAAAAGGGCTCCACAGTGCCCCCCCACACCACCCGGTGCCCCCACCCTGGTCTACTTATATCATCCAGATTACTGGAAAGGTGCCCCTGCTACAACGGCACCCTAAGCAGCTGCCTAGTTGGCCTATGCCTAAGGCTGGCTATGTGAGCAGTGCACAACTATGGTGTTCCACATTTTGACTGTTTGTCACACATTGCTAGGGTCTATATTCCGCATTGGCTCCTTAAGAGGTTGAGACCTATGGATGTAGGAAGATTGTGTTTCTGTATTATTCTGCACTTCTATTTCCACAAACAGAATTACTTGTAATCGGTACCTACTTGTATTTTAAACCCAGTTGAGCCATAGGCTTGCACTTTAATTCACAGTGGTGGCAGAGCTGTGTATTCCTGCAAGATTTTGAGCCTCATTTATTTATTATTCTATTTTCCATTAACAGTGTTACTAAAACAATGAGTAAAAAGGTCACACAGACAAGCCAATCAGTAAAAAAGTAAGTAATCACACAGTGGAAAGTCTAGCCTTGCTAGATTTTTTTTTAGGTTTTACTGATTGGTTTGTCTGTGTGACCTTTTTACTCAGTGTTTTTCCTTAAATGGTCATTTGCATATATCCCATGTTGCCTCTAATACAAGAGGTTTAAGGAATCACACAGTGGAAAGTCTAGCCTTGTTAGATTTTTCTTTTAGTTTTTTACTGATAAAGAGTGGTTACTGGCAAATTTCTGCATAGTCTGTTGTCTTAAACTGTAGTAGATGATCAATAGTGAGAGAATGTTCTCTGCTCAAGTTTGCGCTTCAGTGCTTTTGTATTCTGCTCATCTTTTACCCTCTTAAAGTTGCATTCTGTGACTGCCCAATCCCCCACTAACACAATACACTAAAGTTTCTGAAAGAGCTCCAGTTTCGCCTTTATTATATCCCTCTCTAGCTAGCCTAGTTAGTCACCCCAACAGTGCAACCCTTATTGCTGGTATTTATTTATTTATTTATTTATTTTTACATTTGTTAACCGGGTTAGTCTGTATGGGTTCTTAGAAGCCCTTTTTCAGCAGAGACTCCAGGAGAAAATCTCCCCCCAAAAAAAGTTTAAGTAAACAAATAGTAAGAACAAAGATAAACGCAGATCACATTTTAAGTATACATACTTCTGAAGTAATTACATAACATGCAATAAAGGAATATATAGAATGGATGGAAATACAATACAATACATATATGGAAATTTTCACGTAGAATGGCAAGAAACTAAGCAGAAATATGGTAAGACTAAGGTCAATACATTGCTAAACCAAGGTACTAGGCATGACGTAAGTAAATATACAGATAAAGTTGTGTGAGCTTTGGAAGTTAATAAATAAATTAAAGAACAGTAATAAGGGATTATGGGAATTGAGTGTAACATGAGCTAACTAGTATGGAATATGACAGAAAAAAATCTGTAGCTAGTAGTAAGAGAGAGAGCTAGAAGAGATACAGTTAAGTTAGGTGCTGTGTGTGTGTGGCCTCCACCCCTTATGAAAATCTGATCTCCAAAGTCCCTCCCACTCCTCTTATATTGGTATAGACTGTTGTATAAGCTATTTATGTACTCTTCCCACCCATTGTTTTCCATAAATGCATAATACTGAGTGCCCACCCAGCAAACCAGTATTGCTCTTGAGTAAACCTCCTTTCCTACATATTGTCTCCTGTTTATTTTCCAGGAGCTCAGAAAAGCTTGGAGTCTTAAAGGAGTACCGCACCCACAGACTCAAAATACATGTTTAAAACATCATGGCATGTTGTTTCCTACACGTTAACAGCACTATGGGATTATTTACAGGATTTTAAATATTTTTATATGTAATTCCAGACTCTGACCACCTGGAGGCTGGCATGTTGACGTGGTTTGGATAAATCAGGTTGCCATCCAGTATCCCAGAAATCATTGTTTGGCTCAAAAATGTTACATCATGCAGGCCTCCGTTTGCCTAAAGTTCCTGTCGTTTCATAGATGTTGCATGCGTACAAAGTACTGAGTAAAACAGAACAGTGTAAGTAACATTCCCTGCTGCTGGATGACTACTTAAAACAGAAACAGTGTAAATGTCACAGAACACACTGAAAGTGCTGTTTACTGCTGCCATTTTTTCTAATTTAGTTTAAATGGCACTAATTTGTGAGACAATGAATTCCAGTCCATTTACTTCCCCCCTCCCCCATAACACTTAGCTTCCCTAGCTGTCAAAGTCCTGAGGGTAATTTGACCTGGTAATTCCATTGATTGGCAGATCTCAGCAGGGTGCTTGACTCATGTAATTTAATCTTTGCTCTAGCATTTCCTTTGTTAGAGGGGACATTTTTTTGCTGCACTATAGCCATGGCCTTACTTGACTACAATCACATCCAGTAAGGTCTTGCACCAAGGAGCTAAAGAATAAAACATTTATACTATTAACCAGTTTAGATCTTTATTAATTTAAGTGTTAAGGTATCACTTCATGCTTCCACCTTGTTAAAAATTGAGATTTATATGTGCAAAGTGTGTTGGTATGCTGTGTTTGCCTTCATATGTTTTTACTCCACTGGTTGGTTTGCAAAAAAAACCTTTTGCAGTATCCCTGGATTTGTCTTTGTACATACAAACCACATTGCTATATTTTCCCCTTCCTTTTTCTTGTGTCCAGAAGTCACTTATAACAAAGTAAATTTTTATTGATTTTTTTTTTTAAATAAAGGACATCAAGGTTAACTTACCTTGAATCAGATAATGGATGCCACTGCAAAGAATCACTGTTGAAATATTTGTGCATGGACAAAATCCCTTAGTAAATCTATTTGCCAGCCTCCAGTTCAATTGGTGCTATGGCTTTAATATACTGGTGTGTTTGCTCATGCCTTCCAAATATCTCCACCATTACATACCACTTTTGCAGTGTAGTAACCACCCGACATGCCCATACACCTTTAACCATCAATATGCAGCTACTCCTGTTTATGTGAGTATGTGAATTCATTTTCAGACTTAAGGTGTGGAAGCTGCACTGAATAATTCTAGGTGCTTGTTCAGGTTTCACATGGTGCTTGCTTAGAGCTACTCTCATGTTAAGCCACTATGAATATGTTGCACTGCCACCTCCAATACCAGGGTAATGTTTTAATCTTTCTATTCCTGCACTGCACACTAGCAGTATCTGGTGCAAATACAACAGAGAAGTATGCAAGCGATACACCACCTAAGCATAATTTGCCGTGCAGAATGTACAAGTATGCATACCAAATTTCTGTGTTTCCAAACATCGGTGTTACTACACTACTACTTAATAAAATGAACAGCACTCAGGCTGGGGGAAGGACAAGGGAGCCATGACATCACAGAATGGGTGGGTCTTATTATTTTAGTTAGAATCAGATGACTGCTGTGGTGATGTCACTTTGGGGGCGGGAACTGATTAAAAAAAAAAAAAAAGTACCTGCACTGCCTGGCCTCGATGATGTCAGTAATTGGGTGACTCCAGCAAGCTTTATTCAAACGTGAGAGAATCATTTTGTAAGTGAAACCATCACAGTATGAGAAGGTAGGCTTCTGTTACAGACTTAAGGGGAATTATAACAATTGTAAATGCTTTATTGTTGTTGCTTTACAGAGGACAATGTAAATAGGGAGGAAAAGGGCCATGAAGTTGAGGAATACATTAGAGAAACCTGTTGTACTCCTTTAACCTGCATTCACAAAGTGTTTTACTTGTATCCAGTGCCATCCAGGTAAAATTAAGCTCCTCTGATTGCTAAACTGCACATAAATTATTTTGAAGTGATCACTACCATTTCCTGCTTTTATGTGTGCACTTCACTGTTTGTTTTTAATTGCTCTTCCTAGCACTGCTACTGCTGTAAGACTGTCTTGAAATTGCCTTCAGGAAGGGATTTCTAGCTATTTGTTTAAGTGGTTTGTGGTAGCATTGCACTTGTGGGTCTTGTCTATTGTGTTTTTACATTAAAAGGACTAGGTTTATTGATTCACCTTGTGGCAGGAGGTGCTTGTCTGGTCTCTCTGTGGTGGGAAATAGACAGAAGGATTCATAGTGTGGTACTTTATTGGCCAGAGAGCTCATTAGTTTTTTTGTTTTTTTTCTGTGCTGCTGTAAATTTTGCACATGTGTGTGGGTTAGCAGGGGCCTGTACTGTAGCAAACACTTAGAAAGAAAAGTTCATAAAACTGTTATCTGTAAAGCAGCAATATAGCACAAATCAAAGGACTAGACAGTATGAATATGCAATTTCCAAACTTGTCTGTAGACAGCTTGGTGGATATGGGCATCCTTAGGCAATGTAGCAATTGTCTCCTGTTTACTGACAACCACTTAATCCTTAAAGAAGCAGAAACAGTATGCGAGAGTTGTGCTTACACAGTGGCACTGGAGGCTAAACTCTCACATACAAGTGCACATCAGGTTGTCGAAACCACATCCACAGCACCCACCTCAGTACACAACACACACGTAGAATAATGTATGCTAAGGCACTGAAAGGAATCTTCCTAATCAAAAAAGATTGCCTAGATCACTAGTTGTCAAAGCTATGCCTCAGCAAGCCCAAAGGCACTCATAAAAAAACACCTAACACCACACGTACTGTCACTCCCAGTGGAGCCCCAAACACTAAGCCCCTAAGACAAGTAAACACACTTCCCAGGACTCTCCTCATAGGGCACTCCATTGTAAGGCATACTGATACCCCTCTAACCAGGCTGAACAAGGAGAAGATAACTGTTAGTTACTGGAGCCAGAATCTGCCAAATCATGCAGCACTCAAGTCATTACACCACAGGTACCAGTGTGATTCCATCATAGTCCATGTAAGTGTAATGACCTGAAATGTATCTCCTTGGACTATATGAAGAAAGACATTATGGAGCTATGTGTCTCAGGATGGTATGAGCTTAGAATTGAGCAGCATATTACCATAAATGAGGATGATGTTACAATATGAGCAAAAAATTATTGATTTCAACAACTGTCTGTCTTTCTGGTGTCATTCTAAGGGCATCCAATATTTGTCAGCTTGGGAGGACATGGTTAACAGACCACATTGCTTTGCCAAGGGTGGTCTGCACCTCTCCCCTCTAGGATTTCAAATACTGGCTAAAACCTTACCCACCTGCATAATGCCTTTTTTGGGAAATGCCAAATTGACAAACCTACCGACATTGCAAAATCAACTCAACTGAACCTCAAGCTGTTACTGCTCAATGCCAGGAGCATAAACAATACACTCCCTCCAAGTTCTCCTCACACTCAGGAATGTAGACATCTATGCAGTTACAAAGACATGGTTTACAGCAGCAGAGGAGCCCAGCAGTGCAAGGTTTCAGTGCCTTCCACAATTTTAAACCAGTAGCTGCACAAAAAAGGGCAGAAGGAGGAGGTGTCTCAATAAGTAGCAATGACATGCATACCTATAGGGTAGTCAAACAAGATGATATGCTGGAGTTCCTCCACTTGCAGATCACCATAGACAAAATCCCATACCATATTCTAGCCGTCTATAGGTCACCCTCCATATCCAAAGAAGCTTACAATGAATACTTGGACCTGCTGGAGACACTTACCATCCAACCTAACACCCTACTCATGGGAGTCTTTAATTACCCCTCTATAAGCTGGGAATCCTACACAGCCTCAAATCTACAGGCATAGAGATTCCTGGACTTTGTAAATGCAAACACCCTTGACCAAATAGTGAATACTTATGTCAACTTATGCCATACCTACTTAATAACCAGCTTCTCTCTCTTACCCAGTATGGATATCGCACTGCCCACAATACAACCACAGCCCTTCTTTCCTTTACAAATCTCATCAACCTAAACAGGCACCTAGGTAAACTAACATCTGCCATATTCTTGGACCTGTCAAAAGCCTTCAGTATGGTCAAACATCCTAAACTACTCCATTCCCTTACTAATCTTGGCCTTAGTGATCAAGCACTAGCCTGGTTCCAAAACTATCTACATGGTAGACAACAAGCAGTTTGATGGGACAACAACCTATCCTCCCTGCTGCCTATTACCACAGGAGTCCCACAAGGGTCAATTCTAGGACCCCTTCTGTTCTTCATCTTCATTAATGATCTTCACTGCATCTGCCAAGATGCAGCTGTTATACAATACACTGATGGCTCAAGAGTAGTCTGCTCAGCCAATGACCCACACTCACTCCTCTCAGTCACTCAAAAGGCCTTCCAAAATACCAAAACCTGGTTTCTCAACAAAAACCTTTTGCTTAATCCCAAAAAGACTAAACTGCTACTATTTAAACTAAACAAATCCACATCAATTCCCAACCCATTCAATATTGTGTCCAGAGATGGGACTATCATCTCTCCAGACACGTATACTAAACTGCTAGGAGTGACCATTGACAACAACCTCAAGTTCGATCTACATAAACTATTAAAAACATTCACAGAAAACTGGGAAGTCTTAGTAAAAACAAACCATTTCTAATCCAACCTACTAGACTTTCCATAGCTCAAACCCATTTCCTCTCCACAGTGTTCTATGCTGCTCCCATCTTCACCAACCTACCCAAAACTGGAATGGCCGAGCTTAATATCTGCTACAATCAAATTAGCAAATTAACTGCTGGTGCCCCCTACTGTGCCCACCATTGTCATTCACTACATCACCTTAACTGGCTTGAATTCCCAAATCTCCTCTCATTACTTCAGCTTTCTTTCGCTCATAAACTCCTACTACTTCCTGAAAAAATCCAGCGCTATCTAATCTACTTAAACTACAAACTAATACCAGACAACTTTGCTCTAGTGATAAAGGAATAATCAAGGTGGCCAAAAACAATAGCACAGCAGATGACTCCCTCTTCCCCGAAAAACCTACTTGACCAGTGAAAAAAATACTGCACACTTTAGTTTCAAAATATTTAATACAAAAACTCTAGCGCCTCAGCAAACACAGCCTTCTAGGAGTTAGTGCACAATAAAAAAGACACTGCCATATATATCAAAAACATATACAAAATAATTAAACAATTAAGCAATTAACCTATCAGACTTCAACAATTATAAAAAAAAAAAACTTTCCAATTACATTCCTTATTTAGGCGATGGGGAGACAAAGTGTTAAATTTTAAGAATAAAAAAAGTTTCTTTATGAAGTGGTTTGTTTTTTAACAAAACAACATCTCTAGCAGAAATCTGTTCCAAAATACATGCTTTTTAATTAGTAAATTCTCCACCATGTACCAAATTAAAATGTATAGCCACTGGGCTATCATGATTTTTATTTTTTATGTCTCTAATATGCTCCTGTAGTCTCACCTTAAAAACTCTTTTTGTCTCCCCTATATCGAAGAGATCACATGGACAAGAAAAAGCATATATTACACCTTTCCTGGTACAAGTGTATAATGCTAATGGTAAAAATTTTACCCCATTAATTTTATCAAAGGAAATAACTATATTCCTACATACTGAACATTTTCCACAAGGTATGGTTCCATAAACATTAGGTGATATATATTCAGGGAATCTCTAGGGGCAATAAACATATTATGCACCACCATGTCCCTAACATTTCTGCCTCTCTTATAAGATATCAAAGGAATCTTATACAAGTTATTAACACCATTCCTACCACTAAAAAGGAAAGGCCAATAATACCTAACAATATCAGCCGCTTCTTGACTAAAAATATTAAAAGAGGTAACAAAGTAAACTTTTCTCTCCCCATAGTCTGCAAAATTTCCATGCTTAAAAGTCACATTATTTCCAAAATTATTACTATTAACCTGATTGTGCGCTCCTTCATATAACTGAAGGAGCTTTTGTAAGGACTGAATAATTACTGTATCATCATAACCTCTCTGTTTAAAAGCAATACATGTATCTATTATTTCCTTCTTAAGTATTTTAGGGTCATTACATAGTCGACTTACTCTTAACAGCTCATTATAAGGTAAAGGCTTTATCACATGAGGAGGAGGGTAACTCTTACTGTCTAAAAATGTATTTCTTCATTTGATTCCCTATGTATATTAGTATTAATAATATTGTCAGAAACTTCTAGTCTTAAGTCCAGATAAATAACAGATTTACCTATTTGTAAACCATCAAACTGTAAATTAAAATGATTACTTTGTAAATCATTCACAAATGACAAAATTAAATTTTCACCCCTTTACATAAAAAATCATATCATCAATGTATCTATAATATAAAACTACAAAATCTCTAAAAAACTTAATTTATACAAATACTCAATTTCAAATAAATGCATAATTAAATTATCATACATAGCTGTCCCTTGCTGTTGTTGATAGTTACACTGATTAAACTCAAAAAAAAATATTAGTTAAACAGAAATAAATCAAATCAATAACATAATTACTAACTGGACTTACCCCCAAAAAGAATCTTAGAGCCTCTGAACCTAACATATGAGAAATACTAGTATACAGACGTTTTACGTCTATAACTATCCAAAAGAAATCTTTTTCACATTTAACTGTCTTAACCTTTTCAAAAAAAATCAAAATAATCTTTGATGTAGGAATCTAGCCTTACTACATATTTTAATAGGTAGGAGTATAGCAATACCCCTATACCATGCAAAAAATATTTTTCAGCTGCTACTATTGGTCGACCTGGGGGAGAAACCATACTTTTGTGGATTTTAGGTAAGCAATAGAATTTAGCTAAGCAGCTGCCCTCAGGTTTAAACTTTACTTTGACATCTAGTTTTGTAAAGTAACCAAGCCTGTGGCCTATCTCCAAAAGTTCTTTAAAATTAGAAATGGCCACATCCAGGACTGTTTGTAAGCTCCTGAGCCCCCCAAGCCTTTCTATGTTGGAGGGAAGCCTTTTAGCTTATCAGTGGGAGTGGTTAGCACTAGGTAACCTATCTACCACATAAGGAGTGGTTTCTAGCCCAGAAATTGTAGTTATTGGCCATTTGGGCAATTTTTCCATCTCTTTCAACTTTCTGATTTAAAAGATCGCATTTCCACTTGTTTCTTTCCTGCAACTAGTCTAGTTCACATACAGATTTTTAGTTTTAGCACTTGAATTTGCTTATTCATGATCAGCACTTGTTCAGAACTTGTAAGCACTAAATAAGCTACAAATTACTACAGCACTCAACCTTCCTCATTACTCAGAGGAAAACAGCTTTTGTACTTACTTTCCTCACTTGCTTAGAGAAAAACAGCTCTTGTACTCACTTTCCTCACTTGTCTAGAGGAAAATAGTTTTTTATTCAGGCATGTCCAAGGGTCAGCTCCCAGTGTTCTCTCCTGTCTATCTGATGAATTTGGGCATCTTGGGGCAATGCAGCAATTGCCTCATGTACACATACAACTCTCTCCTCCTCCCACCCAACACTACAACCTGTGAGAGATGCAGTTATATAGCCAAACTGGAGGTAAAGCTCTCTCCAACCAAGACTGAACTTGACAGTCAAAAGGAGAAGGTAAACACTTGCTCCACACCACACTCATCACATAGTCCCACTAAACCTACACCACCAAAATCCACACATAGAAACACAAAAAACATTTGTGGAGGCTCTCAGTAATAATCTGCTCAAGCAACTGAGACCTCCAAAGCAGAAACACAAGCAATCTCCACCCCCCAACACAACACAAATGACACATAGCCCACAGGCTCAGTGTGCCACTCAACCACAACCCATAAGGCAAAACAACGTACCCAACACACTAATCATAGGTGAATCTATAGTCAGGCACACTGATGGCCCACTCACCAGGCTAAACAAGGAGACGGTTACTGTCAGCTGCCTGTCAGGTGCCAGGATCCGCCACATAACCCACGCACTCAGGTCACTCCACAACAAGAAAAAATATGACTCTCTCATTGTACATGTTGGTGTGAATGACCTGAGATGTACCTCCCTAGACTACATGAAAAGAAACATGGAAGAGCTCTCCAGTCTTGTAGCCCAGCCAGGTATGACTCTAGCCCTGAGTAGCATCCTGCCATCACCCAGAATGATACAAGGTACAAGGACAAAATGATTGACTTCAACAACTGGCGAAGCTTCTGGTGTCATTCTAAGGGGATCTAGTATCTATTTGCCTGGGACGACATGGTTGACAGACCATGATGCTTTGCCAGAGATGGCCTGCACCTGTCACCCCTGGGATTCCGGATTCTGCTAAGGCTCTTGCCGCCCCTATAGTGCCTTTTTTAGGCAAGGTTCAAATGACAAATTCACCACTGTAACTGGAACAAGCAAGCAAAAACTGAGGGTAATGCTACTCAATGCTAGAAGTCTAAATCTCAAAATGCACTCCCTCGAGGCTCTCCTTAAAATGGAAAACATTAATATCTGTGCAGTGACTGAGACCTGGTTCAAAGCTCCAGAGAGCACCCCTGCATTACCAATTTATAACTCATACCACATTTTTCGGCCACCTGGACCGGAACACCAAAGGTGGAGATGTGTCCATATTCATTAAGGATAGCCACACCTCCAGGCTAGTTGCTCAGCATAATGCATCCGAGGTTATCCAAGTGCAACTAACTCTGGGCAAAACTGCAATCCAAATTGTAGCGTGCTACAGATCCCCCACCATGCCCCAGGATTCCCACTTCTCTTTTCTTGATATACTGGAAAATATTAGGGTTCAACCAAACACCCTAATAATGGGCGATTTCAACTACCACACCATTAACTGGGAAACTACTCATATACCAACTCCTTTGCTCAATGCTTTCTGGAATTCATAAATTCCACTGCCCCAGATCAACTTATCCACACCCCTACAAGGGGCAACAATATCCTAGGCCTAATCATTAACAACATGAGTGACCGGTGTTCCAAACCTGAAGTCAACTCCTCGTTGGTCAGATCCAGCCATAAGCTAATCACTCTAGATATCCACATCCCGCCCCCAACCCCTATTAAGTAAGCCATGGTAAAAAATTTCTCCAAAGCCAACTTCATGCTTCTTAAGACAGAAGTGGTGAACTTCATGACATCCATACAGATGGACAATACAGTTACGACTGCTGAAGCCTACACAAATGCACTCTATAAGCACTTACATGAGTGCATGGGTCGTGCTACCCAAACAGAACCAAGATGCTATCCTCCAAAAAAAGGAAGCCAATCTGGTGGTCCCCTGGCATAAACAAACTCTACAAAAGAAGGAAGAAACTGTTGCCAAAGAGAGCTAAATCCCATGAGTGGAGGAGCTCCCTGGTCAGCCTCAATAAGAAGCTGAGATCCCTTATAAGATCCTCCAAAGCTAGCTAGGAAAACAAAATTGCCACTGATTCTAGGGGCAACCACAAAGCATTCTATAGCTATGTCAATAATTTCAATGGTAACACCCAGCTCTGCTCTGAGTTACAGCACAATGGCATGAAAATTACAGAACCAGCTTATATTGCCAACATCCTGGCAGATAGGTTCAGTGCTAACTTTATCCCCCTCTCACCCCCTAGAGGGTGCATATCTATACAGGAAGAATGCAGAGTCCCTGTAATCACAACTACTCAGGTAAAAGCTGCACTCTCCAAAGCCAAAAACACAGCATCCATGGGACCGGACAACATCCCAGGCTGTGTTTTACATGAACTTCAGAACAAACTGGCTCCTCACCTAAGCACCATGTTCAAACATAGCCTCACGTCAGGCTTTATGCCCACTGAATGGTGCACACCAACAGTTATCCCACTCCACAAAGGGGGAGCCACCACTGATCCCAGGAACTATTGCCCTATTAGCCTGATGAGCTTAGTCTGTAAGGCCATGGAAATTATCATCATGGAACTCATAAACAAAGACATTGGTAACCTCCAAACTCTGGACCCCACCCAGGCTGGGTTTGTGAGGCAGTCACCAAAGCCGTAGACGAGGGAAAAGTGGTTCACACGGCCTATCTTGACCTCGCCAAGGTTTCAACACCATCCCCCATTCTGGAGTTATAGCTAATCTCACTAAACTAGGTATAAATCCCTACATCACAGAATGGGTTGCCAACTGGCTCACTGACAGAACCCACACTGTAAAAGTTGCAGACTCCAAATCTGACTTCAAACCAGTGACAAGTGGAGTACCACAGGGTTCAGTCCTGGGACCTCTCCTGTTTTGTATCTACTTCTCTGAAGTACAGGCTAAGACAGAAGACCTTTGGCTAATGAAGTTCACAGATGACTGAAAACTAGGAGCCATAGTCGAGTCCCTAAATGATGTGGACATCCTACAGAAGGGCCTCACTGAGACACATGCCTGGTGTCAGAGCCATGGCCTCAAGCTCAATGCCAAAAAGTGCATTGTCATCCCCTTTGGTAAAAATTCAGGACCCATGAACTACCACATAGGTGGCAGTCTACCTAACTCCGAATGTGTGATAAGATACCTTGGGACACAGGTGGACAGTAGTCTCTCCTTTGATAGTCACATCACCACAGTAGTCAGGAAATCCTTCTACGTGGCACACCTCATCATAAAAGGGTTCTCATCCAGGAAAAAAGAGGTCATTGTTCCCCTCTACTCAACATTCATTAGACCCATTATAGAGTACAATGCCCCTTTTGGAATGGACCTCACAAGACATCTGCAGCAGCTGGAAAAGCCAGAAAAGTACCTCACAAAAAGGATTACTGGCCTCAAACAGGTGCCCTACACTGACCATCTCAAAAAACTCCAGCTTTACTCCGTAGCATATCGCCTACTCTGAGGTGATTTCTGCCCAACATATAAAGCTATGTCAAACCCAGATCTGTTGGACTTGCTACACCTGAAAAAATCCCAATCCATCCAAGTTACACGCTCTAGGGACCTAAATCTTGTCACCACAATAAACAGGACATGCTGGAGGGATAGATTCCTGTTTCAGAGACTTCCCATACTCTGGAATAAGTTCCCCATCCATGTCAAGCAAAGTTCCTCAATAGCACTCTTCAAGAAAAATCTTGATGAGTGGATGGAAAATAGGAAATACACCCCGGGGATCACTTCTGTGGCTCTGCTCGACAGGGGCACAGGAAAATAACTTTATTGGGTGGTGTAAGCCAGGGAACCTTGTTGGCTAAGCTTACTTAGACCATTGGGCCAATAGCCTATTACCTACCTATGAACCTATGAACCATAATAATCACTTTCCCTTACCTGTTTATATACATTTTCATCAGACAGATGATCCATACACATCTTTAAATATTGTTTGTAATGAATAACTACAATGTTTTTACCCTTAACAGAAGGTTTTATAACTATATCATGCCTTTTGCTTAAATTTAGCAGTGCCTTTCACTCATTTCTTGTTAAATTATATTGCACATTCCCTTTGTTAAACATAAATTCTTCAAATTTAATATCTAAAGCATAATTAATCATCAAAGAAAACTGTTGTATAACTTCATTGGAAAAAGAAGGAACAAACTTAGTCTTACATGGTATGCAAAGTGTCTAACAGACAATAAACATTTATATTATCCATTGAGACCTTGGAAGAGTTACAAGAAAAAACTTCATCATACTCTTCATCTTCACTTACAGAAGTATTAGGGAAAATATGGTCATTAAAGTCCCTTTTAGATTCAAAATGGTTTAATAAATGCAGTTTCCTACAAGCTGAAAAACTTTGCTTTTAAAGCATGCTTCCTAGAAGGAGAAGTGGGTACAAACTTTAACCCACGCTGTAACACTGCAAACTCAACATCATTCAAAACAATACCTGACAAATTAACTAAAAAAATGAAGGTCCTTAATAGCAGTTCCTTTAATTATACAACAGACATTTTCCAAGTCAATATTTAGTTTTTTTACTGTTCTGTTTAGAATATTGTCTGTCCTTGTTCCACTCATAGCATCTCTTTCCATTTCTGTTATATTCAGCATGCTTCCCTTGGCCATGAAAATTGTCCTTCCAAAAATGTGTCTGCCTAGGTGGTGGTAAGGGAGGATAACCACCCTCTTCACCCTCAGACTCTTCGTTGTTGTTTGTAATATCAGAAGAAGCAAAAAAGACATTATGCTGTTTCTTCCGTTTATTGGAAGTAACCTTATGCACCTTCTGCTTTCCTTCCTCATCCGGATTAGCTACTTTTTAAAAAGCTTTACCGGAATTATAGTCACTCTTTTGAGTTTATGAATTTTTCTTTTAATTATGTCACTCGATGCTTCTTCCAGCTTACAGTTAAGGGAACAAAGTAACTGTTCAAAGAGGGCAGCACCCAGTTCTCCGGAAAGAGTGGAACAAGAAGCAGCAATGTCTTCCCTGAGTTTACGTTGTTTAACAGTGTCCCTTTCAGTAGATATATGCAACCATAAAGTGTCTTTTAAGCAGACTATGGGGAGAGAAAAGTTTACTTTGTTACCTCTTTTAATATTTTTAGTCAAGAAGTGGCTGATATTGTTAGGTATTATTAGTCTTTCCTTTTTAGTGGTAGGAATGGTGTTAATAACTTATATAGGATTCCTTTGATATCTTATAAGAGAGGCAGAAATGTTAGGGACATGGTGGTACATAATATGTTTAATGCCCTTAGAGATTCCCTGAATGTATCACCTAATGTTTATGGAACCATCCCTTGTGGAAAATTTTCAGTATGTAGGAATATAGTTATTTCCTTTGATAAAATTAATGGGGTAAAATTTTTACCCTTAGCATTATACACTTGTACCACAAAAGGTGTAATATATGTTCTTTCTTGCCCATGTGGTCTCTTTTATATAGGTGAGTGTAAAAGGGTTTTTTAAGGTGAGACTACAGGAGCATATTAGAGACATAAAAAATAAAAATCATGATAACCCAGTGGCTATACATTTTAATTTGGTGCATGGTGGAGAATTTACTAATTAAAAAGCATGTATTTTGGAACTGATTTCTGCTAGAGATGTTGTTTTGTTAAAAAACAAACTACTTTATAAAGAAACAGTTTTTATTCCTAAATTTAACACGTTGTCTCCCCATGGGCTGAATAAGGAATGTAATTGGAAAGTTTTTTTTTTTTTATAATTGTTGAATTCTGATAGGTTAATTGCTTAAGTGATTAATTATTTTGTATATGTGTTTGATATATGGCAGTGTCTTTTTTATTGTGCACTAACTCCTAGAAGGCTGTGTTTGCCAAGGCGCTAGAGGTTTTGTATTAAATATTTTGATACTAAAGTGTTCAGTATTTTTTTCCACTGGTCAAGTATTTTTTTTCAGATAATCTCTCTTGAGTGGTTTATTGGACTCCCTCTTCCCTAACTACAAAGGTAAAATTTGGAACTCATTACCTACTGCCGTTACCTCAGCCAACTCAATGGTTACATTCAAAAAACTATTAAAAGAACACCTAAAACTCACATGGATATGCCCTTGCTTCCCACCAGGTTGATGCCATATCATACACACGCTCTGACCCACCCTCTAACTCCCTCACTTCTAACCCTGGAATAAGAATGGTGACTCCTCCCAATAGTGCCTCAGCTGCAAACACCCACCACAACAGTCCACTACTATACACATTCCAACCACTCCTCACATCACTAACCCTAACTCCCTCTCCCAACCCTCTCTTACATACGTTGTCTCAAGCAATATTATTACTAGAAACCAATACATTCTATGTACTACTATACTTTAACTTTAAACTATGGAATTTTGTTAAAACTTGCAACTACCAATGAATATTGTATTTTGTAACTTTAAAACTGTGGATCTTGTTAAATCATGTGTTTTTTCCTATGAATATTTGCTTGCTATGTATAAATCACATACTTGTTTGTTCTTTATCTGTGGAGCTTTTCTCCCCGGACCTCCGCTGAAAATGGACATGTATCCAGTCGTACTCTCCCGGTCAACAAATGTAAAATAAAATAAATAAATAAATACGCCCACTAGAGCTTCCAATATACTGGACCTCATACTTACAAGTAAGGGAGGACCCTGAACTCCCCCAATGTCTCATTCCTTGCTGGTAATGTCCAGCCATAAAGCTGTCTCCATAAAAATAAAAATCAACTCCACTATCCCAGTAAAATCAGTAAAAGGAGCTATTCCAAGGCAGATTACCTTTTATTAAGTGATGGACTGTCAAAATTCAATGCCCCTCCAAACCCAGAGAACACAGCAGCCTATGCTGAATTGCTCTCAGAAGCTCTGTACAACCATGTTAGTGGCTGCACAGAAGCTGCTGTACCTACCAGAAGTAAGCCCAGGATTAGCCGTAGAAACAAACCACCCTGGTGGCATCCCAAATTAAACAGGATATACAACAAAATGAAAAAAAAGTATGACAAAAATTAGGAAGGGTAATTCCCATAAAAATAAAAAGTCTCTCATCAAAGCAAATAGGCAACTAAGAGGGATAATTCGGTCAAGCAAAGACACCTTTGAGGTGAAGATAGCCTCTCAGATGAAAGAAAACCATAATGCCTTCTACAGCTATGTCAGAAACCTTAAGGGCATCACACAGCAATGTGTTGAACTGGTGGTTCATGGTGCCACATTCACTGAGCCTGGTGATGTAACATATCTGTTAGCAGACAAATTCATTTCCCACTTTACCCTCTTTTCACCCCGACCATTCCCTCAAAAATATCCTCAAACATAACCCTTCCAGCTATAACTAGGGAGCATGTACTGGCTGCACTCACTAAAGCCAATAACACATTCCCAATGTTCCCCAATTACATTCCAGGATGCCTCCTGAATAGTCTAAAATATGGCTTATCAGGACCCCTGGAGTCATTATTTAACTATAGTCTTAAAACAGACTTTATGTCATGTGAATGGAGGACTACAATGGTCATCCCCCTTCATAAGGGAGGACCTCCTGCAGATCCTGGAAACTACAGACCCATTAGTCTGACTAGTTTTATTTGCAAAGGTATGGGAAGAATTATCATGTAAATTATCAACAAAGATATATGAGACTTCCAGACACTGGATCCATCCTAGTTTGGCTTTGTCAAAAGAAGGTCATGCTTAATGAATCTGGTGGACGTCTTTCAAAATGTCACTAGGGCAGTGGATGAGGGAAAAATGGTGCATACTACCAACCCAGATCTGTACAAAGCATTTGATACAATACCCCACTCAGGCATTGTCAACAAACTTATGAAACTAGGTATAAACTCTTTTATAACTTGCTGGATAGGTTGGCTCACTGATAGGACCCAGAAGGTTACAATTGGTGAGGCCACCTGCACAAAGAACCTGGTGATCAGTGGAGTCCCCAAGGGTTCTGTGCTTGGCCCTCTCCATTTGGCATCTACTACTCGGATGTCAAAGCCAATGTCAAAGACCTTTGGCTGACCAAGTTCGCAGATGATTGCAAACTGGGAGCAGTCATTGAATCCCTCTAAGATGACAACACCCTTCAGAAAGGCCTAATACAGACAAAAGCTTGGTGACACAGCAATGGCTTAAAACTCAGTACCAAGAAATGCATTATAGTGCCTTTTGGGAAGTCTACCACCCTGGATAACTACGTCATCAGTAAAACACCCTTAAAGTTGATTCACTAGTCAGGGATCTGGGAACTTATGTATATAGCAACCTAGCCTTTGAACAGCATGTGTCCAAGGTAGCAACAAAATCCTTTTATGTTGCTCAACTTACAAACAAGGGCATGGCATCTAGATCCAGAGAGGGCATCATACCACTGGACTTGGCCTTCATCAGATCCATCATTGAGTATAATGCCCCCTTTGGTACGTACCTGATCAGACACATGCAGCAACTGGAATGTCCACAAAGGTTCCTTACAAAAAGAATACAGGGAGTAAACACAACATCCTATGCTGATTGCCTCAAAGCTCTGTCTCTTTACTTAGTATCATACAGACTTCTGAGAGGTGATCTTTGCCTGGCATACAGGTCATCCCTGGACCCTGTTTTGATGAACATTTTGCATATCTAGAAAACAGCATCAGAGCTACTAGATTAAAAAACCTAAATTTTGCTTGCAACATAAATAGAATATATTGGCGAAACAGCTACATTTCTCAGACAATTCCCATTCTCTGTAACAGGCTCCCCATTTGTATGAAGCAAGAGTTCCTCCCTATCCTTTTTAAGGGCAACTTGAACCAATGGATATGTAATCAGAAATTCACCCCTGGTCTGGCTTCTGTGTCTCTGAGGGACAGTGTCACTCAATAAATTACCACCTATATAAATCAAATTTGTGGGTCACATTTGGGTTGCACATCTAGGCTTATAAGGACCCTAATGGTCGTTAGCCAAGTATACACCAAGGAACCTAAGGCTAACAGCATGGGAAGGAAGAAACTCTGCGGTAACATGAGAATTTGGTCCTATACAATAATATTAGGCTACACATAGGGGTCCCCTGACAGCTGTCCCTACATCATAGGCTCCCAGCACATATGTGTAGGGTATACAGGATACTATACTTACAGGCAGTCCTAATAGTGAGCTGTCTTCCTTCATCTACACTGTAGATATTCAACTACATATATTACATATGGGCTATATGCAGGTACAGACTGCAGGAGACCATAGTAGAGATTAATCTATGTACCTGTTCTCTGTCCAAGGCAAATCCTCAGATGTACATCACACCAGAGATATAACAGTTAATACAGTGCTGCAGAACACTGTGTAATTCATCAGGACTGCTTCCGCTGTCTGAAACTGGCTTACAGATGCTGTATAGATATATCTGCTATTGCTCCTTTTTCAGTGTACAGTTTGGCATTTAAGGTAACAAATAATAGTTTGTGCAGCATGTATTCACATGGGGCTATGTTTAACATATGCCTATGAATAAATATATTTCAATGAAGAACATGGATGACACAGCATGCAACTAGAATATGTAGACTGCCATCAATATACCATAACTGAGGGCTAGTGCATGCTGCCTGCATGTGTATGTGCTGCATGTTTCACTGCAGCACTAACGTGTACTGCCTGTGTTATAAAATACATGCTTCAAGCATCAATCACAATCATCTTGTTTTACAGGATATTTGCATTTGCAATATGCTGCAAGTTAATACTAAGTGAGGATTGCTGACAGCCTGCTCCTCTGTGCTACCTGCTACCTTTAAGTATCATGAAATCCACTCTAGCTAGGGTGTGGCTATTATTTATTTATTTTTATTTTACATTTGTTAACCGAGGGTGTCTGACTGAGCCGAAAAGGCCCTTTTTCAGCAGAGGCCCAGGGAGGAAAGCTCCACATAGAAAAATTACAGATACATTTAGTTATTTAGACATGAGCAATATACACACAAATTACAAAAGACATGTTTTTACAGTGGTATGCAGCACATCAACAGTTACAGTGGAGAGATCAAACAAAAAATATTAATTTAAAAGTAAAGGTAATTAATAGATTTGTGTTGTACAGCTGAAATTTGGAACATAGGTAGAATACATACATAGTACATAGGTACAGTACATACATTGTAGATTAGCCAGTGTTTGTGAGTAAGACTGAAAACTATTATCAAGTACTCTAGGTTTAGTATGTGTACCTTATTCGCTTTCACAAGCCTGGGGAGCAGTCATGGCACTCCTAACTTTGCTTGAGATGTTGCCTGATGAGGTTTTTAAGGGAGGCTATGGACAATGTGTTTTGAATGCTAGTGGGGACAGAGTTCCATTTTTTAGCCACTGAACTACTATATAGTGCATCTCCAAAGCTATTGTAGCTGTTGGTGACTTCTAGGAGTAGTTTGCTTGATGATCTAAGAGACTTTTTGGCTGAGTGATGTTGTACTAGGTTTTTGAGGGCAGGACACTTATTGGGGGAGGTAATGGATCGAATGACAGAGGCAGAGCTGATTGTAGGCTAGGAAGTTGGGGAGTTCAAGCCAGTGGAGCTGTCTCAAAGCAGTGCAGTGATGAGTTCTATATGAGCAATTTGCAGCAAAGCGGGCAATTCTGTTATAGCCGGCTTCCATTTTGCTTAGTTCAGTTTTGTTGAGATTAGTCAGAATGGGAGATGCCTAGAGTAGGGTGGATAGAAGTTGGGCGCAAGCAATGGCTGATCTTGTGTTGTTGGTAAGAAATGGTTTGATACGGTAGAGTGATCCCAGTTTGGCATGTACTTTTTTAATAGTTAAGTTGAAATGACTATCAAATTTTAGGTGAGAGTCTATGGTTATTCCCAATAGCTTAGCCTGTGCCACTGGACTGATTGGAGTAGCATTTGTGGAGTAGATAGTGAATTGACTGTTATCAGCATTTTTGTTAGAACTGGTTATAATCATAAGCTGAGTTTTCTTTGGATTGAGGATAAATTGGGCTTTGGTAAGGTAGTTTTCAACTTCAGAGAATGCTAGCTGAGTTGTTTGCAGGAGGGTGGGAATGTTTTGTGCAGCACGGATTAAGGTAGTGTCATCTGCATACTGAATGATAGATGCATGCTGTGTGGAGGTATGGAGGTCATTTGTTAAGATTGTGAATAGTAGTGGTCCTAAGATAGAACCCTGTGGGACTCCTATAGTTATGGGCAGCTGAGGAGAGAGAGAATTTTCCCATTTCACAGCTTGGTACCTGTCAGTTAAGTAGCTTTGGAACCAGGTAAGAGTGGAATTTGATAGGTGATATTGGTTTAGTTTGTTTAGCAGGATTTGGTGTGAGACGGTGTAAGATGCTTTGGACATAGTCATTAAAAGAGTTGACACCTGCAGGCCTTCGTTTTTGAGACAGTTTACTGTGTCTGTGAAGCAGAGGAGGGCTGTAGTGGTACTATGGGCAGGTCTGAAACCATGATGAGTAAGTGACAGGATGTTGCTGTCTAGGAGATATTTTAGCACCTGGGTATGGATGCATTTTTCTAGGATTTTGGCCGGGGGGAGAGTAAAGCAATGGGTCTGTAGTTACTAAGTTCAGTGGAGGTCCTGCCTTTATGTATGGGTGTAACATAGGATATTTTCTAGAGTTTGTGCATATAGTTTTCAACAATTGATCTGTTTATGAGAGTGGAGATTGGGATAGCAATAGCATCTGCTGTGAGTTTCAAGAAATAGCTGGGGAGTAGATTGGCTGCTGTTGATGAGGTTTTTAGTTTGGAGAACATGCCTTTGATTGAAGTGGTGGAAACTGTCTCGAGGGTAAAGCTTGTATTAGTGTTATTTGTGTTGGGGGGATAGTGAGGAAGGAACTGTCCTGTGATACTAAGGATAGAATTTAGTTTACAACATGGGAGATGAATTGTGTTTCTATGGGAACTTTAGTGTCAGGAGTGGATGGTTTGGAAGTAGCCTTTTGGGTGTGTTTTAGTAGCTGGTTTTCATTTTTCCAAACTTTTTGGGGGTTGTGTTGGTATTTAGTTTGTAATGTTATGTAGTAGGACTTTTTGTCCAGCCTAATGCATTTTTTGCACAGTTGTACAGTTCTTGGTACTTAATTAGGCTTTGTGTTTCTTTGTTTTTTATAGTAAAGCCAGGCAGTGTCTCTGGACTTGAGGATTTGTTTGGTTTCTTTACTGAGCCAGGGGTTTGTAGAGGTTCTAACCTTGATTTTGCACAATGGAGCAACAGTGTCTGGGTGTTGTAGAAATGTTTTGTTGAAATATGCTACAGCCTGGTCAAGTGGGAGGGTTTTTAGGGGGGTCCAGTCACAGTTACAGAGTAAAATATTGAGGACCTCAGGAGAGAAGTTTTTTGTGTTTCTAGTGGATATATAGTTAGTGGTTTTGCATATGCTTGTTCTACTACGTATAAGGTATATTATGTTGTGGTCACTTAAGGTGTCTGGGAGACTGCCTGTGTGGGGGTACAATGTGGGGTTGTTAGTTAGGACCCAGTCAAGGATGGATTCCCTTTTAGATTTTTTATCACATCTAGTTGGAATTTGGACTAGCTGCTGATAGCCATGGAGATTTATTAGATTACTTGGTGGTTCTGATATGTAGGTAAACCAATCTAGATTGAAATCCCCCAGAATAAGGGTTTCTTGTGAGTATGTGGAAGAACACCAGGATAAGAAGTCTTCAAGGCTAGTAGGTGTATTACCAGGTGGAATATAGATCACAATTGTGGTGATGACCTTTTTAGGGTGAAGTTGAAGTTGTGAGATAAGTATGTCCCAATTATTGGGGGAGGGGTGGGGGTTTGGTAATTGATGTACAGTTAAGTTGGACTTATACAGTAAGGCAGTTCCACCCCCTTTAGGAAGTGGTCTGTCTTTTCTAATGATATTGTAGTCAGTAGGGAGAACTTTTGAGTTAGCTATGTTTTTATTTAGCCAGGTTTCTGTTAAAGCAACTATGTCTGGGGAGTATTAGCTTGCTCAACAACTTACTATTTGCTCTGCTCCACTTTGGTTGGCTTGCAGCTTTTCCCTCTTGCTCTAATTTTAACACCGAAGCACAAATAGCTGCTCAGCCACATAGATTGCCATCATTTGTGTATTCATGTTTACTTTACACTATATTGCCACTAAACAGCATAAACATTGTTCCTATGCAGTAGCTCTCTTTGAACCCTGGCCATAGTGTATGCACAATAAATAGTAAAAACCATAACTTTGTAATACTCAGTGTATACAACATAAGTACTAAACATCATAACCTGGTAATATATAGCATATGTGCAGTAAGTAGTAAATATAATCTGGTAATATATAACTTTCACATAGTAAATAGCAAATAATTTAACCTTACAATGTGTAATATAAGAATAGTAAATACATAATACCATACTTCGTAGCAAGTTTACAGTAAATACTGGGTGATATATACACAGTATATTCTAAACATCACAAAATGGTAAACACTAAAATACATAAGCTGGTAATATGTAGGACATGCACAACAAATAGTAAACATCATAATTTGATAATATATATTGCATGCAAAGACAATATTAAGCAACATGACCTTTAACATATGATATATAAAGATTATGTACTAAGTTACACATTATAGCAATATGTAGTATATATATAGTAAATAGTAAACACATTACTTGGTCATATGTGGTATATGTGCAATGAATATTAACCATCATAACCTGATAAGATATAACATATGTACAGTGAATAGTAAAAATATAGTAAAATATAGTGTATGGACAGTAAATGGTAAATGTTAGAAAATGGTAATGTATAGTATATGTAAGTGAACTCTGACAATTAGTAACTGCTCATTATTACTCTGGTCAAAGTGCAAGTATATGCCCCAGGACATAGCAACAATGTCACTTGCACAGTAAATATCTCTTCTAATACTATTAGCAGACTATAAACAAATTAAAATAATAAGAAATGCTGATTAAATGACAATAGTCAATGTGGAACAGAATTCTTTAATCTCAAAATGATGTAGTAGTTGATAATATTGTTATAACAATACTGCATCAAAGTATTATTGGTACTACTAATATTATAGAGAAGCAAAGAAGTAAAACACAGTGAAAAGTATTAACAACAAGAAAATGACAGCTGCCTCAGTTTTTAATATATCTTACCTGACTTAAAGGCACATAATAGCATGCATTCACATATTCACATGTGCATAAGAGCTCACAGGCATGTGCATGCACATGCACAAATGCACACAAATTAAAGCAACCAGAATGCATTGCACAGGTGAGATATCAGCTAAGGGGTCAGGGATATCAAATACCCCAATGCCCTCTGTAGGGCAGCCAGAAATCAGAGCATATTAAGTTAGTCTCTCTCATTCCTTCCCCAATTTCCCCTGCTATGCTTTGTACTTCTACTAGGCAGAAGGAAATGTTTAAGAGAAAGTTTTCAGAGAATGAAAGCTGTCTCTTTCATAGTAAAACTCAGTTCTGTGTTCCTGGTTTACTCTGTAATATTTAGGCAATATTCTAAGGCATATTTCCTACTATTAAGTGATAACTTGTTAAAATTTCAAGCTCCCCAAACCATGAGAATACAGCTGTATCTGGAATTGTTCACAGAAACCTTATACAATCAAGTCAATAAATGTATAGAGACCCCTGTGCTTATCAGAAATAAGTCCAGAACTAACTCGCTGGTGGAATCCAAACATAAACAAGTTGTACAGCAAAAGAAAAAAATGAGTCATAGCAAGATTAGGAAGTGCTGCACCCAGCATGATAAAAACACTATCATCAATCTAAAACAATTTAAGAGGGCAAATTAAGTATACTAAAGTCAGATTTGTGGTAAAGATAGCCTCCCAGGCAAAGCTCAACCACAAGGCATTCTTTAGCTATGTCCAAAACCTCAAAAACAGCACACAACAATGGAACCACCTACACAGAAATGAAAGATATAGCAAATCTGCTGACAGACAAATTTAGCTCCAATTTTACCACCTTTGTCATCGGCCACCCTCCAGGAAATACTATCAAACAATACCCCCAACTATCACTAGACAGCAGGTCCTAGATGCACTGTCTAAGGCCCAAAACACTGCACTGGTGAGCCATGATAATATCCCAGAATGCCTCCTAAAAAGCCTGAAACATGACCTATTGGGA
This sequence comes from Protopterus annectens, assembly GCF_019279795.1. Lineage (NCBI taxonomy): Eukaryota > Metazoa > Chordata > Ceratodontiformes > Protopteridae > Protopterus > Protopterus annectens. The sequence goes on along the minus strand of NC_056733.1, from coordinate 220,434,796 downwards.
CCACTGGAGTCACTGTTTAACCACAGCCACCAGGCAGCTTTTGTGCCATGTGAATGGAGAACTGCAATTGTCACCCCGCTGCACAAGGATGGACCATCAATGGACCCTGGAAACTACAAACCCATAAGTCTGATTAATGTCATATGCAAAGCCATGGAAAGAATTATCTTGGAAATGACTAATAAGGACATTGAAAACCTTCAAATACTGGATCTAACCCAGTTTTGGTTTTGTCAAGGGTTGATCTTGCCTACTCAACCTGATGGGCTTCTATGTGAAGGTCACCAAGGCAATGGATGAGGGCAAAACTGTGTACACTGCCTACCTTGACCTGGCCAAGGCATTTGATACAATATCTAACTCAGACATTGTAACCGCCTTATGTTATTCACTGGATATCCAGCTGGCGGGCTGATAGGACCCAGGAAGTTCGGATATGGGAGACCACACCCTCAAAGAGTCCAGTCACTACAGAAGTCCCTCAGGGCTCTGTGCTGGGTCTGCTCCTTTTGACATCACCTTCTCAGAAGTCAAGGCTAATGTCAGGGACATCTGGCTGACCAAGTTTGATGATGATTGCAAACTGGGAGCAATCGTAAAATCCCCAAAAGACACTAACATCATACAAGAAGGAATAGCACAGACAAATGACTGGTACCAGAATAACACAGACAAATGACTGGTGCCAAAGCCACAGCTTAAAACTCAGTGTCAAGAAATGCATAATAGTACATTTGGGAAGTCAGCCATCCTAGGAGGTTACTTCATCAGCCATAAGAGTAGAACCAGTAGTCTGAGATTTGGGTACATATGTAGAAAGTAACCCGGCTTTTGACAAAACTGTGTCTGAAGTAGTAAGGAAATCATTCTATGTTGCTCAACTTATAAGCAAAGGCCTTGTATCTAGGTCCAAGGAAGTCATTGTTCCACTGTATTTGGTCATCATCAGGCCTATCACTGAGTACAATGCCCCCTTCTGTATGCACCTGACCAGGCACATACAACATCTGGAATATCCATAGAGGTTCATCACAAAAAGAATATAGGACATAAACAGCATGTTCTGTCCAGATCACCTCAAAGCCCTATCCCTATAAACTGTTTTCTACAGACTGTTGGGAGGCAGTCTATGCCTGACATACAAAGAATCCTTGGATTCCACTCTGATGAACCTCAAAATGATCAGCATCAAAATTACTCAATCTAGGGATTTAAACTTTGCTTGTGATATAAACAGGACACGTTGGAGGGGAAGGTATGTATTCCATAGAATTCCCCTTCTCTGGAACAGGCTTCCAATACATGTGAAGCAGAGATCTTCCCTAACCCTATACAAAGGAAGCCTGGACCAGTGGATGGGAAATCGGAAATACACCCCAGGACTAGGACCTATGTCTTTAATGGACAGAGGCAGGCTGCAAATCTTGCCCTAGCTTACATATATCCCTTAAAATAACCTTTAAGGCAGAATATCCCATGGGATACATTTGGGTTGTATGGCTAGGCTTATAAAGGCCCCAGTGGTCGTTAGCATGGTATACACCTATGAACCCATGATTCCTGTCATATTATGTAAACATCGGCAATAAAGCACTAAGCTTGCAGATTGTGAATGAAGCAGTGTTTATTAGTCTATTTGGTATTTTTATTTATGCTTTTCTACACCACCCCAACTTAGATTTGTAGGTGTTTAACTGGATGTCTTCAGTTTTGATTTTGATAGCCTTACTTAAGAAGTGTGCAATGTAATTTCTAATGTGCTGTACTGGAGATGTAAGATTAAACCCGTAGTCTCAGATACATTCAGATTACAAAATTAAAGCAATCTGTGGTCAAAACATGTCTACCCACTGCTAAAGATGTTACAGCTGTGATTCACAGGCATGGGCTTTGAAGCTGCACAATGCAAAAATATCAGTTATCCCAATGTTGTCTGTAGCAGCTTGGATATGAATCAGGGCTTGCCTTCTGCTGGTAGCTGGAGAAAAAATGCGCATAGCAAATTAGAGGAGCTGTATTATAGGGACAACTGGCATTTGGCAGGATCAGTGGAGGAGTTATGCTAGAAAAATGGACACGGTCAAAGTGGTTAGCATCACAAGAAAGGCATGTGGAGATCAGAGGTGTAGCTAGCTATTTTTGCACCCGGTGCCATCCCTTGATCTTGTGCTTCTCCAGAAAAAAACAAAAAACAAAAAAAGCTCTTCTTGAGTGTGAAGAACCAAAAACAACAACAAAAAACTCTTTTCAGGAAGAAAAGCAGTCGCTACAGTTTCTACCATACAAAGAGTGCTCCAGCTCTCCATTAAGAGCAAAAACAAAAAAGTCTTCCTTTAAACTGTAACACTTGTAGCAAAATGATATACAGTTTATAGCACACCCAGAACTCTACATTGCTCAGTTTTGACCACAAATACAATACTGGCATTTATTTCTAAATGCCAGTATGCACGGAAGAGCAACTGGGATTGGCCAGTCACAGCCCCTAACACTTTACACCCAGGGCTGCTGTCCCCTTCACCTCATCCTACCCAGGCTATTGCTAGGGACTATGCACACTTATGTGCATGTTGAAACACCTTATCACTGCCACACTCATAGTGGCAGACAGGCCAAGAAAGGCCAGAACAGAAAAGTGCCAAACCAGTTCATCATAAAAGTGGACAGGATAGGATGATATTAGAAAGTCAGAAGAAAAGGAGAATAACAAACTAAGGGAAAACACAAAAGGGTAGCTATAAGGAATGACTGATGGGGTAGAAGAAAGGTTTATTTTTGTGGGAAAGGCTCCCATTTTTCATACAAGAAAGGAAGGGGTAGCTGAGGAAGTACTTAGAAATTGTTTTGGAGGAATAGAAGGTGAATAAGGAGTTGCAGAGGCACACAAAGAAACATAAAATACAGACACAGACATGAATGGCACAGATCAACAGAATGTGGCCACCTGGTGATGGGGAAGACTGGACAGCAAAGAACATATAGGGACACATGAATGGGAGGATAGGGCAGGGTACATGACAGATACAAGGCAAGCCCAGAGGTCAACCCATACAGACATCAGTCACCACCATGGTTAACACAATGTATAGGCCGTGCCTCTAGTGATTTGATGGTTGGACACTAATGGTCAAATGACAAGCTATGTTAAGAGATGTTTTCAAATCTGACAACCGTCAGTACACCTCAGATATTACCAGCCTACAAAACGTACACAGGGAGGCCACAGGGTTCCCCTCTGGGTACCTATCAGAAGAAGAGACTGTGCTCCCCTCCTGAGCAACAGTAGCCACAGAGGCTACCCATGAGGCCTCCAGGTCACCTTTAGCAGGGTGACCTTCTTGCCCATGCTGAGAGACAGGCCTGGTGACCACCAGTGACCCGACACACTGGCATAAACCAATACAGACTGAGATAACCATCACCACTCCTCTGCCACTTATGCAATTGTACCTACAGAAGGAAAGGAAAAACAGAGTGCATTAGTGCACACATACATTACATATACTATTAAAGCAGAGCAGTGCACTAATGCACATGGCATATGCCCTTGCTGCTGGGTGAGGCACTATTGCCTCCTGCAATGACCTTCCATGTTATCTTTCCACCCTTCAGCTGTTGCAAGACAAAGTAGGAAGAATAGTACAATGATGAACCTGTGAAAAGAAGAGGAGGAAAAGAAATATGCTTATAGTAAAACTCGGGCTGTTTGTCCCTAATCTCTGCTTCCCACTGGCTAAGCAAGTCAGGGTGATGACACTACAGGTCACTATACTGACTCCTGCACTACTGATCAGAATGAGTGGTGCCAATGGTATCACTCACAGTTCTGGCAAGCACTTGCCAGACATCAGTCTTGTACAGCATGCCATCATATTGGCTCAGAAGATGCTCCTGAAAATCCCCTTGAAGGAAGAAAAAAGAAATATTGCCTTCCCTCAGGATCTATGCAGGAAACTTGCTGTTTCCAATGCTTGCATCTGCCATGGTCACTTAGACACATCTGCAGCCATGGTAACTCATTCAGGTCTGCTCAAGGAGCAAAATGGCAGCCTCATGTGCATGGATACACATTTGGACAATACACAACACACTCATTTCAGAAATTAAATAGTTCAGAGCGATTGTTTGCATAGTACATTAAAGTAGCTATTCAGAGACAGCCATGATAAATTCCCTCATTAACATAACTGCCATGTTATGAAACCTAAAATAACATGATATAACATAAGATCGCCATATTGTGAAGAGACCATGCTAATATGAGTGACTGTTGAATCAGGAGTTTACTGCATTAGGACACTGGATTTTGAAGTAGATATACTGAAGGAAAACAAGACATCTGGTAATGTAATTCTGCATTGTACTGAACACCTAAGTCAAATGGCAGCAACAGGGACATAGAGGATCTTCTGTATGGGGGTGTGGGAATTCACCACAATGCCATGATACTATCAATTCCTGCTGTGGAGGGTAGGGGAACAAAAGTGGCAATGCAAATATAGGGCAGGACATGCTACATAGGACACGATGGCCTCTGTTAAATCTGTGCGGCATGGCAGTACATATTGTTGGGGGAGCAGGGTTTGCAGTGTCTTACAGGGTTTCAATATGCTGATGCAGGAAGAAGTGTCCTGATAACATGTCCATAGGTGCAGTTTGTATATTAAATAAGATGAGAATGCCATAGCACAACATGGGTTAGTCAAGTGGAAACCATATGGGGCTGGGGTCAGCATACACTCATGTGTGACTGCCACACATGTCCATGCACACATACTGACTGACATTTGTAACCTGCAGGTGTACACACATCTTTTCATGAACAGAAGAGGCAATGACTGGAAAAGTTTGTCATCCAAGAAACTGAGGTGCTAATACAGGTCCTTTGTATACATGACATGCACATCTTGGGCAAGAGTAACACAGACAAGCCTTTTCTGGGAGCAGGCATGGCTGGGACTAATACAGAGAACATCACTGCTGTGGACGGCCATAATAGGAGTCTAAATTTTGTTCCGCAAGGTGCAACTAATATGATAATGCATCCCAATAACAAGGCATAGGGCATTGTCAAGGTCATGTCTACCATAGGAGGTGAACCACCAACACAAAAGCAGCTGGCAGAGGTGGAGGAATTCCTGGTGTCCCTATCTGGGGATGGGGAGCAAACTCTCATACTCATTGGTGACCTGGACATGGGAACTGGGCTGGTGACAACTACATGAGTGTCTGTAAGGAACGCACTAGGTAAGTATTAGCCTTTACACTGCCATATAGTACAGTGCAATGCATATGAGACAGGATGCATTTAGCAAGAGGCTTCTGCATAGTTACAGCCTAGAGAGATCAGGGATGCAACTGCAGCAAGGAATGTGGGTATCCATATGATATTCATAGATGCTGTCATCTAAATGTATGCCTGCTACGGTGGGGATGGGATGGAAATATATTTAATTTCTGCCACAGATATCTAATTTTTATGACTTTGTATATTTTGCTGATGGAGGGTCCAGCACAGGCCTAATGTCAGCAGATAACCTGTAGCTGATGCTGATGGCAACATGTACATGGCACAATCCAATGTCTCAGCAACACTGTCAGGAGCTCTAACATTGGAGGGCTCACACACATGAATAGGTTGTGCAGGGACAGGCTGAAACTCCAAGCTCATCAGTGTCTGTCAGGCATATTGTAACTGTGAGCTCCACTTAGGCTACATAGGATCCCCAACCTAGATGGTATCCATGAGCCATACTGACTCTAGTCTGTGCTTGCAGCTCAAAGGGGAAAGGTTTGGAGGCATGCAGCACAGCTATGAATCCAGGTCTGCCCCTACCCTGGGTGCAATACCTGACATTAATCAACATATGTGCAGGTTAATATTGCAAGAGACAGACAGCTGCTCCCTAGACCACAGTGGAAATTGTGAGTATGATGTGTGATCTGCATAATAATGTGCAACACCTACATGGTCTGCAATATGATGGCCAACACCTGCACAGTGACATGGAGTATGCAGACACAGAGCAGATGGTGCTGCTCAGATGACTGGTAACTGACATCCATTGGTGCATCCATGAGGATGATAGTAACTGTCCTCCAGTCTGCCTCTGCAGATATTGTTGTCCATGGCCTGGAAAGGTTTGGATCATGGTGGCTGGTCAGAGGCTAACATACCAAGATAACACAAACAATTCCTAAGACATCATTACTGTCAGCTTTGGCCACAGAAACCACCAAACTTGGCCATGGCTAGTCTGAGATTTGTGTTCACAGGTGTACTTCAGGATCTACCCCTGGAACACTGCAACAGGCTGCATGCTCATACTCCCATAGATCTACACATCAGTATCTCATGTGGGCAGACAGAGCACCACTCCTACTTGTGGTCATCATCCAGGTTACCCTGCCAGGTACACATGCACAATGACATAGCTCTACACTGTCCCTAGAGTGAATCACATCAAGTCACGAGACATCAGGCCACCACAATACATGTCACCAACATTTGTAACATGTCAATTCCACTCCATCCCTGGATGATGTAGTCCATAATTCCCAGCAACCCGCTACCAGAATGAGTGGCTACAACATCCACCTGTCATGATCCTGACCTATTTGATAACATTGCTGCCACTTGTCACTGTGTCCCCCACCTGAGCAAATGTTGATGACTGTGCCCACACCCTAGCCTGTGTGGGTAAGATAATGTTTGATTCGCAGACTGGCCAGTCCATGCATTATACTGCATAGCCTGGGTTTGGTAATGCATGCATGATTTTATTCTCTGTTGTCTGTGTCACAGCCCATAGTTGTGGACCAGATGCTACCTCTTTGCCACTGTCAGAAGGTATTACACCCACTTCTGCCTCACTTGGGGTCCTGTTGACCCTCTTCATCCTCTGACTATCTGCCTTGCTCTCTGCTCCTTGTCTACTGTTTCAAGGGAAATATTGGGCTCTGCTGGGCTGTCATGCTGCTTCTGAAGCTGTTTCCACACAGCTAGATTATGGTGCATACTACAAATATTTGCTGCAAGTTTCAAGAGAATACTGCAGTTTCCCACTGGATGCATCAAGGCAGGGTCAGCATTCCTAAAATTGACAGAAAGCATGTTTCACCATCTTCTGTGTCTAAACATGTGCAGTATTATATAGTTTGTCTGTGCTGAGGTCTTGGTGTTTTGGATGAGGTCATCATTCATGTTTTCAATACATATCCAGCATTCCTTGCAATGCACAATGTTGACACCATTGTATGTAGTCTGGTACCTGATTGCATGGAGTAGACTATGTACCTATGTACATGTGGACCTACCAAGTAGGTATACCTGTGGAAAGTCACCCCGCATAAAATGTTACATGTTGGATATAGGTTCATAGGTTCGTACTAGGCTATCTGCCCTAGGGCATTTATAAGCCTAGCCAGAGTGTATGTGGCTTACACCACCCCTTAGGATGAGAATACTACACCCTTTTAGGGTTTAGTTTACTATGCCTCTGTCTAGTAGTGACACAGAGATGACCCCCGGGGTAAACCTATGATCTCCCATCCACTCGTTGAGATTTCTCTTGAATAGAGTCAGTGAGGGGCTCTGCCTAACATGGACTGGGATTCTGTTCCAGAGTGTAGGGAGCCTCTGGGTTATGAATCTGTCCCTCCAGCACGTTCTATTTATTTCTGTGTTGAGGTTTAAGTCACTTGTTCTCGTGGCTCTGATGGATTTGGATTTTCTGAGGTGGAGCATGTCCATTAATTCAGGATTGGACATGGCCTTGTACGTCAGGCACAGATCACCTCTGAGTAGGCGGAATGCGACTGAATAGAGCTGGAGTTTTTTCAGTCAGGTAGCATATGACATATGTTTAAGACCCTTTATCCTCTTGGTGAGGAACTTTTGGGGTCTTTCCAACTGCTGCAGGTGTCGGGTGAGATACATCCCAAATGGGGCGTTGTACTCAATCATTGGCCTGATAAGAGAAGAGTACAGGGGCACAATGACCTCTCTTGATCTAGATGTGAAACCCTTCATGATAAGGTGGGCAATATAGAAGGTCTTCCTAACCACTTTGGCAATGTGAGTGTCAAATGAGAGGTTACTGTCAACCTGGGTCCCTAGGTCCCTGATTACCTCTTCCGTACTTAATGGATTACCGCCTATGTGGTAATTTGTCGGTACCTTGTTTTTCCCAAAGGCTATCACTATACACTTTTTGACGTTCAGCTTAAGGCCATGGCTCTGGCACCAATTATCCATTTCTATGAGACCTCTCTGAAGGATGTTTGTGTCCGCTGGAGTATCAATTATGGCGCCCAGTTTGCAGTCATTTGCGAACTTTGTCAGCCACAATCCTCCTATGTTTGCCTGTACCTCGGAAAAATAAATGCCGAACAAGAGGGGTCCCAGGACTGAGCCCTGTGGGACACCGCCAGACTGGCTTAGAGTCTGACATAGCTCCAGCAACTCTGACCCTGTGGGTTCTGTCCTTGAGCCAGTTTGCAACCCATCTTGTGACATATGGGTTTACATTTAAGCTGGTGAGTTTGTCTATGATGCCCGAGTGGGGTATTGTGTCAAAGGCTTTTGCAAGGTCAAGGTAGGCTGTGTGAACTGCCTTACCCTCATCAATGGCCTTAGTGACTGTTTCAAAAAGTTGACCAAGTTCAAAAGGCAGGATCTGCCCTTGACAAAGCCAAATTGGGTAGGATATGTAGCAGATATTAAATTATGGAAACTGCCTGGGTGGCACATGGAAACATTCTAGATGATACCTTTGGTATTGCACACCACCTGACATTTGATGGAGTTTAAGTCTTTCCTGTTGATGCATCTGGCACTGTGTGGGCCAAGCAGAGCCTTTTTGGTAATGTATGTGCAATTAGTGGACAGAGATCCTCTAGGAAATGACAGTGTTGTAAACTGCACACATAGTGGTGGTTTTCTCCTATGCAGTCATTGCGATCTATATATATATATATATATATATATATATATATATAGATATATATATATAGATATATAGATATGTGTGTGTGTATATATATATATATATATATATATATATATATATATATATATATATAGATAGATATAAATATATATATATATATATATATATATATATATATATAGATAGATAGATATAGCTATAGATAGATATAGATATAGATATAGATATAGATAGATAGATAGATATATGCTCCTCCAAGTGCTGGAGCACAATGGCAAAGGTTACACAAGATTGATATTTACAAAATTCCTAGTGCATCCCTTGTAGGTCTCAAAAGGTCTCAGTAGCTAGGATGGTTAAAGCTATACTTACCTTAGTGTCCACTGGAACAGAATGTCCCACACATTCCCCTTTATTCTACATATGGAGGACACACTTCACCAAGTTCCCTTATGTATCCCTATCCACATAGTAGCAGTTTACTATTTGCTAGTAGCTAAGTGGTAGGAAGTTAGATGGTTATAATATAGTCTGCATTGATGTGGAAGGCCACAGTGTACCACATTATGAGCACTAACTCCAAGAGTGGCCAGTAACATATGTTGCTCTGCTATAGTTTTTGCTATCAAAGACATTATGGTAACTTGTAGGCCACAGTGCAGTGCAGCTACTTTATTTTTCTGAATCACTCTGCCATGTTTGATGTTATCATTTCCATATTCACTATCCCCCATTTGCATCTGGCACTTCATTTCCATATCATTGTGTGGTCATCTGTATATCACACTGTTTTTGCCCTAACAATGCCATTCTACATCTCTGTCTGTATTCCCTGTTTCCTACTAGTCAAGAGTTTCTGAGCTATTTTGTGAAGTGCAGTGTGCTGTCTATGAATATCAACCTTTGTGTATTTTCAGACCAAGACAGATATTCATAGTTCTGATATCTTCACCATTCTGACATTTTTTTTCAGAATCCACTACTTTATTTTTATTGAAAAAAAGAGGATAAATCAGTGGTAACATTACAAGATGTCCTTCCTTTTCACTGTTGCAGTATTCCTTACTAAAGGGATATCCTACGAAGGATAACTGTACATTCAGCCAGCATACCAAAGCCTTAGCCCTTTCCAGACACTGTACATCAGACATATGTCCTACATCCAGAATTTAAGGTACATAAGAGACATATGGCACTTAATCCTCAGAACGTCTTTGCTACCATTTTGAATTTTAACTTTTGAATACAGTCTGTCAAGTTGTTTGTCTTGTTTCAGCTACCGGGTCTATGACAGATAAGTACCCCAGTAGAGACATTTCCTTTTTTTTCTTTTTGTTGGTTTACCATTTTATATGTCATCTGGAAAGGGGAAAAGTGAGTGTGAGAGGCAGATAAGCTATAATGACAGACATGACAAGTGCCTTTTCTGCCTAGCTACAGACCACAACCACATTCCATGTGCTATTTGTCAGGCTTTTGCACCCAAGACACTTTGTAGTTGTTTGTCCTCTCTTTCTGTTTACCTAAAGAACCAACATCTGAAGTTGCTTGCCAAGAGAACTATGGCTTCTGAATCTGCCCACCCAGATGTTCAACTGCCTTTTAAGAAGTCTAAAATGATATGTTTAGAGACTTCTACTGTCCCACCTCTGCCAGATATCTCCTTCAAGCCAGATGAAGAACCCGAGGACCATCCAGTTCTGACTCCATCTCCCTCTGTCATAGCCCAGTTGGAGGCTGACACAGGGTTGGTTTCTTGCAAGTCCACCAATGCTGAGCATGTGCCTGTTACAGATGAGAAGGAGAAGCCATGGCTTATTATTTTGCAAGGGCCTAGGGGGATTTCCTAGATACTCATTAGGAAACAGTCTGTTGGTTCCATCAATGAAGTCATACAGGGTTCTGAGTCCCCCTAAGCTTGTTAGGGCAGAGGTTCCTGTTAAAAAAAAGCTGAAGTCCAAACATGTAGCTTCTATGGACAATTATCCCCATAAAGAGAGGCAGGACTTCACTCAGGGTCTTTTGAAGGGTCTTATAGCCTTAATGATCCCCCAAGCGTTATCTGTACCATCTGCTCTTCCTTTTTCTTCTGCTAACTCTAAAAGGCTTACAGAGACTGACTCTTCTGATGAAGATGTGGAATTGGATTATGGGAACACTCCTTAGTGTATTCTTCTGAGATCCATTCTCCTTTTGCTGTAGGGTCAGAGGATGAGGATAACCTTTCTCCAGATTCCTCTACTGAGGAGCTTTCCTTTGTTGACAACATTGTAAAAATGATGGAGCATTTTCAGTGGGAGAGTTGCCAAATGTCTGAAGTTCAAAAGAGATGTTATGCCCTGTTACAAACTGACCCTTCCAAGCCTTCTGCAGTCCCTTCTTTGTTGGAAGCCCTTTTATACACATTTTCTTTTGCTTCTCAGACTCCCGAGTCCCAGTCCCCTGCTCATAAGAATCATGACAGGCATTACAGAGTGCCTGAGGCCCAAATGTTTTTATGCATGAATCCCTTCTCTGACCCTGCAGTCATTTCTCTTTCTGCTGATAAATCTTCCAAATTACTGTCTTCGTCTTCTTCCAAATTTCTCACTTCTGATAAGGACAGTAAGGATATGGATAGGTATGGGGAAAAAGGTTTAAACCTTGACCATCCTACCTTTCAGAGCCATAAACTACCAGACCCATATGACCAGGTATGTTCTGTCAACACTTGGTGGTGTTTTGACTGACATGCCTGATGCTAAAGCTAAGACGTTTGCTATTTGGCTCACCATTCTATCAAATGCAGTTATGATGCTGCTGATGCATCTTCTAGGGCATCTGCATTAGGTTCTGTTATACAGAGGTACTCTTGGCTTAGTTTACAATCTCTTCCTGAAGATATAAAAGTCCACTTGCTGGATTCCATTGGACACTCAAAATCTGTTTTGTTCTGCTGCTGCAGAGCTTTTTAAAACCTTACAGGATAAAGGAAAGGCTATGCAGGATCTCAAATAGGTTTTTCTTTCCACTATCCCTATGTTTCAAAGGAATTATCTTTCTAAGTCTTCCTTTGTGCAAAAGTCTTCCTTAAGGGGTAAGAGATCTTCCAAAAGGATGTTTCTGGATAAAGCTTCTCAGGATTCTAGAGGTCAAAAGCCCTCTTTTCTTGACAAATCTGCTTCTGTTTAACATTTATCCTACCCTGTTCCTTGCCCAGATTCCTCCCTGCCTCAGGTTAATTCTGCCATGTCCCATCTGGCAGCAGATGACCAAAGATTCTTGGGTTCTTTCCATAATACAAAAAGGAAAATCCTTTCCTCCCTTTTCAGGGATTCCTTAGTTTCCACATTACCAACTTCCTCATTTTCCACCCATTCATCTGGACCTTTTCACTCAGGGAACTATTTAGCCTGTTCCTCCCTCCTAGAGAGGCAGAGTTTTTTTTTATTCCAGTATGTTTCTGGTTCTCAGAAAAGAGGGCTATTGAAGGGTCATTCTGGATCTCTCCTTTCTCAACACCTTTCTGAGAGTCCCCTCTTTCAAAATGCTGTCTCTCCAGTCCCTGTTTGCCTTGCTGCTTACTCAGGACTCTGGACCTGAAGGATGATTATCTTCACAATCCTATCCATCTTCTCTTAAGGACAATATTACCATTTTTCTGTTTTTCCTCACAGTGTTAGTTCCCTACTTTGCCTTTTGCTCTTTCTAGAGCTCTGAGAGTCTTTATCAAATGTCTGGCCCCAGTCACAGCTTACTGCAGACTCCATGGTATCTGCATTTTTCTCTGTTTGGATGACTTCCTCATTCAATCTCCTTCCCAGCAGCTTCTTTTTCAGAATCTCTGCTTTACCATACTTCTGCTTCAGGGTGTGGGATTCACCTTCAATCTCAAATATATATATATATATATATATATATATATATATATATATATATATATATATATATATATATATATATATATATGTTCTTATCACTTCACAGGATCAAATTTTCCTGGGATGCAGGATTTAGACCTTGCTTATGATGACTTTTCCTCCTCCTCCCAAAGTTATCTTCTTGACAGTTTTCTTCCAGTCTCTTTTGCTTTTACAAATGCTGTCTACAAGACAGTTTCTGTGAGTTCTGAGGTGCATGGTCTATATAATTCCTGTGGTTCCATTCACTAGACTCCACATGAAGAAGCTTCAGTAGTATATAAAGACAATATGGCATCAACATTCTCATCCTCTGGAATTTCCCTTTCTTATCTTGCCTTGTCTCAAATAGGAATTTTGGTGGTGGATTCATCAGATCTCTCTGAATCCAGGACTACCTTTTAAGCTTCTTCCCTATTCAGGAGCTGTATGCAGATGCTTCAGATCTGTGTTGTGGGACTTCTTCCAAACAAGTCAGAGTCCAGGGAGTGTGGTCTCCCAGCAAATGGAGGATCATATGAACATCAAAGAGATGAAGGCTCTGCTTTTGGCTCTTAAAGGCCTGCATTCCTCTGTACTCTGGGTCATCTCCAAGTTTACACAGACAACACCGCTGTCATCCAGTATGACAGGTATGGGGAAAAAGGTTTAAACCTTGGCCATCCTACCTTTCAGAGCCATAAACTAGCAGACCCATATGACCAGGTATGTTCTGTCAACACTTGGTGGTGTTTTGACTGACATGCCTGATGCTAAAGCTAAGACGTTTGCTATTTGGCTCACCATTCTATCAAATGCAGTTATGATGCTGCTGATGCATCTTCTAGGGCATCTGCATTAGGTTCTGTTATACAGAGGTACTCCTGGCTTAGTTTACAATCTCTTCCTGAAGATATAAAAGTCCAGTTGCTGGATTCCATTGGACACTCAAAATCTGTTTTGTTCGGCTGCTGCAGAGCTTTTTAAAACCTTACAGGATAAAGGAAAGGCTATGCAGGGCCTCAAATAGATTTTTCTTTCCACTATCCCTATGTTTCAAAGGAATTATCTTTCTAAGTCTTCCTTTGTGCAACAGTCTTCCTTAAGGGGTAAGAGATCTTCCAAAAGGATGTTTCTGGATAAAGCTTCTCAGGATTCTAGAGGTCAAAATCCCTCTTTTCTTGGCAAATCTGCTTCTATTTAACATTTATCCTACCCTGTTCCTTGCCCAGATTCCTCCCTGCCTCAGGTTAATTCTGTCATGTCCCATCTGGCAGCAGATGACCAAAGATTCTTGGGTTCTTTCCATAATACAAAAAGGAAAATCCTTTCCTCCCTTTTCAGGGTTTCCTTAGTTTCCACATTACCAACTTCCTCATTTTCCACCCATTCATCTGGACCTTTTCACTCAGGGAACTATTTAGCCTGTTCCTTCCTCCTAGAGAGGCAGAGTTTTTTTTATTCCAGTATGTTTCTAGTTCTCAGAAAAGAGGGCTATTGAAGGGTCATTCTGGATCTCTCCTTTCTCAACACCTTTCTGAGAGTCCCCTCTTTCAAAATGCTGTCTCTCCAGTCCCTGTTTGCCTTGCTGCTTACTCAGGACTCTGGACCTGAGGGATGATTATCTTCACAATCCTATCCATCTTCTCTTAGGGACAATATTACCATTTTTCTGTTTTTCCTCACAGTGTTAGTTCCCTACTTTGCCTTTTGCTCTTTCTAGAGCTCTGAGAGTCTTTATCAAATGTCTGGCCCCAGTCACAGCTTACTGCAGACTCCATGGTATCTGCGTTTTTCTCTGTTTGGATGACTTCCTCATTCAATCTCCTTCCCAGCAGCTTCTTTTTCTGAATCTCTACTTTACCATACTTCTGCTTCAGGGTGTGGGATTCACCTTCAATCTCAAATATATATATATATATATATATATGGATCTATCTTACAACGTCGACAAGTCAAAACGCCGAAAACGAAATCACCGACACCACATAACCGACATTTCACAAACACGAAACCTCACATGCCCGACACACCATAATCCCGACAAGCAACAAACAAAACAAATCCCCGGTCCAAAAAGCACACACACAACACAAGCACACCAAAATCCTTACAAACCAACACTAAACCTCACATACACAACTACCTACAACCTTAACCCAAACCCTAACCCTAAGGTCCGCCACTATCGCACACTCACCTAACCCGCTTCCTAACCCTAATTCACTTAACCCGCCCCTAACCCACAAACTATCACAGTCACACACTTACCTAGCCAGCCCTAACCCTAACTCACTTAACCCGCCCCTAACCCACAAACTATCACAGTCGCACACTTACCTAGCCAGCCCTAACCCTAACTCACTTAACCCGCCTAACCCACAAACTATCACAGTCGACACTTACCTAGCCCGCTTCTAACCCTAACTCACTTAACCCGCCCCAACCCACAAACTATCACAGTCGCACACTTACCTTACTCGCACCCTAACGTCCGTCACTACCGCATACATCCACAGCCTTTTCCCATGTCGATGTTCTCAGCGTCGGGGTTTTGATCCGTCGGTCTTCTCCGTTTTCGATCTTCTGGCGTCGGTGTTCTCGCTGTCGGCGTTCTGACTTGTCGACGTAGTCAGATAGAACCATATATATATATATATATATATATATATATATATATATATATATATATATATATATCTGTTCTTATCACTTCACAGGATCAAATTTTCCTGGGATGCAGGATTTAGACCTTGCTTATGATGACTTTTCCTCCTCCTCCCAAAGTTATCTTCTTGACAGTTTTCTTCCAGTCTCTTTTGCTTTTACAAATGCTGTCTACAAGACAGTTTCTGTGAGTTCTGAGGTGCATGGTCTATATAATTCCTGTGGTTCCATTCACTAGACTCCACATGAAGAAGCTTCAGTAGTATATAAAGACAATATGGCATCAACATTCTCATCCTCTGGAATTTCCCTTTCTTATCTTGCCTTGTCTCAAATAGGAATTTTGGTGGTGGATTCATCAGATCTCTCTGAATCCAGGACTACCTTTTTAAGCTTCTTCCCCTATTCAGGAGCTGTATGCAGATGCTTCAGATCTGTGTTGTGGGACTTCTTCCAAACAAGTCAGAGTCCAGGGAGTGTGGTCTCCCCAGCAAATGGAGGATCATATGAACATCAAAGAGATGAAGGCTCTGCTTTTGGCTCTTAAAGGCCTGCATTCCCTCTGTACTCTGGGTCATCTCCAAGTTTACACAGACAACACCGCTGTCATCCAGTATGACAGGTATGGGGAAAAAGGTTTAAACCTTGGCCATCCTACCTTTCAGAGCCATAAACTAGCAGACCCATATGACCAGGTATGTTCTGTCAACACTTGGTGGTGTTTTGACTGACATGCCTGATGCTAAAGCTAAGACGTTTGCTATTTGGCTCACCATTCTATCAAATGCAGTTATGATGCTGCTGATGCATCTTCTAGGGCATCTGCATTAGGTTCTGTTATACAGAGGTACTCCTGGCTTAGTTTACAATCTCTTCCTGAAGATATAAAAGTCCACTTGCTGGATTCCATTGGACACTCAAAATCTGTTTTGTTCTGCTGCTGCAGAGCTTTTTAAAACCTTACAGGATAAAGGAAAGGCTATGCAGGACCTCAAATAGGTTTTTCTTTCCACTATCCCTATGTTTCAAAGGAATTATCTTTCTAAGTCTTCCTTTGTGCAAAAGTCTTCCTTAAGGGGTAAGAGATCTTCCAAAAGGATGTTTCTGGATAAAGCTTCTCAGGATTCTAGAGGTCAAAAGCCCTCTTTTCTTGACAAATCTGCTTCTGTTTAACATTTATCCTACCCTGTTCCTTGCCCAGATTCCTCCCTGCCTCAGGTTAATTCTGTCCTGTCCCATCTGGCAGCAGATGACCAAAGATTCTTGGGTTCTTTCCATAATACAAAAAGGAAAATCCTTTCCTCCCTTTTCAGGGATTCCTTAGTTTCCACATTACCAACTTCCTCATTTTCCACCCATTCATCTGGACCTTTTCACTCAGGGAACTATTTAGCCTGTTCCTCCCTCCTAGAGAGGCAGAGTTTTTTTTATTCCAGTATGTTTCTGGTTCTCAGAAAAGAGGGCTATTGAAGGGTCATTCTGGATCTCTCCTTTCTCAACACCTTTCTGAGAGTCCCCTCTTTCAAAATGCTGTCTCTCCAGTCCCTGTTTGCCTTGCTGCTTACTCAGGACTCTGGACCTGAAGGATGATTATCTTCACAATCCTATCCATCTTCTCTTAAGGACAATATTACCATTTTTCTGTTTTTCCTCACAGTGTTAGTTCCCTACTTTGCCTTTTGCTCTTTCTAGAGCTCTGAGAGTCTTTATCAAATGTCTGGCCCCAGTCATAGCTTACTGCAGACTCCATGGTATCTGCATTTTTCTCTATTTGGATGACTTCCTCATTCAATCTCCTTCCCAGCAGCTTCTTTTTCAGAATCTCTACTTTACCATACTTCTGCTTCAGGGTGTGGGATTCACCTTCAATCTCAAAAAATAAATATCTATTCTTATCACTTCACCAGATAAAATTTTCCTGGGATGCAGGATTTAGACCTTGCTTATGATGGCTTTTCTTCCTCCTCCCAAAGTTATCTTCTTGACAGTTTTCTTCCAGTCTCTTTTTCCTTTACAAATGCTGTCTACAAGTGAGTTTCTGTGAGTTCTGAGGGGCATGGTCTATACAATTCCTATGGTTCCTTTCACTAGACTCCACATGAAGAAGCTTCGGTAGTATATAAAGACAATATGGCATCAACATTCTCATCCTCTGGAAATTCCCTTTCTTCTCTTGCCTTGTCTCAAATAGGAATTATGGTGGTGAATTCATCAGATCTCTCTTAATCCAGGACTACCTTTTAAAGCTTCTTCCCCTATTCAGGAGATGTATGCAGATGCTTCAGATCTGGGTTGTGGGACTTCTTCCAAGCACGTCAGGGTCTAGGGAGTGTGGTCTCCCCAGTAAATGGAGGATCATATCAAGATCAAAGAAATAAAGCCTCTGCTTTTGTCTCTTAAAGGCCTGCATTCCCTCTGTACTCTGGGTCATCTCCAAGTTTACACAGACAACACCACTGTCATGCAGTATGTAAATACACAAGGAGACACAAAGTCATAACTTCTTTGCAGACTAGTTCTTCTTGTGGGAATTTGTTATTAGTCATCATCTGAGGTTTCAGGCAATTTACATTCATTCAGAGCACAATCTAGTGGCAGACAACCTAAGCAGGTCCAGGGTAGATCCTTATGATTGGATGCTTCACAAAGAGGTCTTTCTGGACATTATCTGTTGGTGGGGTACTCCTCATGCAGATCTATTTGCCTCCCCTCTGAGCAGACAACTTCCAAAGTTCTGTTCCAGGGTGCTGAGTCCTCTGACATAGAAATGGACATCATATCTTTTTGTTGGAGAGGGATGTTTATATATGCCTATCTCTCTCTTCCTCTGTTGCCCAAGGTCTTACACAAGATCATATAGGACAGTCCCAAAATCGTGTTGATGACTCCTTTTTGGTGCAGATTACATTGGTTTTCCTGTTCTGTTTAGTCTGGCCAGAGACAATCATCACAAGTTTACCTCAAACAAGGGATCTACTCAAACAGGATAAGGGCTTGCTCATCCACCCTCAACAACTCACCCTAAATTTGAGTCTTTAGGTGATAGGTTTTTGATTTCTTTTTGACACCAATTTTCTGAGGACATGCTTTGTGTTTTGCAGGGAGCTAGAAAATCAAGTACTAGAAAATCTTCTGTAGCTAAGTTGAAAAAAATGTTCTATTTGGTGTCACAAGCATAAACAGGACTCCCTTTTAGTGGGAATTCCTACCTGCTCTTTTCTATTTGTGTGAGTTGCTCAGTTCTGAAAAGCATACTCATCAGTTAAAGCTCATTTATCAGCCATCTCTACTTAACTGCATTTGGAACCACCACATTCCTCTAGGTTTGAAGTTAAGCAATTTTTAGGTTCATAGGTTCATAGGTTTATACTAGGCTATCTGTCCTAAGGCATTTATAAGCCTAGCCCAAGGTTTTGTGGCTTACGCCACCCCTTATATGAAAAAATACTGTACCCATTAGTTTGTTGTGCCTCTGTCCAGCAGTGACACAGAGATGATTCCCGGGGTAAACCTACGATCTCCCATCCACAGGTCAAGATTTCTCTTGAACAGAGCCAGCGAGGTGCTCTGCCTCACATGGACCGGGATTTTATTCCACAGCATAGGGAGTCTCTGAGTGATAAATCTATCCCTCCAGCATGTCCTATTTATATCTGTGCTAAGGTTTAAGTCGCTTGCTCTAGTGGTTTTGTTGGATTTGGATTTTTTGAGGTGGAGCATGTCCATTAATTCCGGGTTGGACATGGCCTTGTATGTCAGGCACATGTCACCTCTGAGCAGATGGTATGCAACTGAATAGAGCTGGAGTTTCTTCAATCTGGCAGCATATGACAGATTTTGGAGTCCCTTTATCCTTTTGGTGTGGAACTTTTGGGGTCTCTTTAATTGCTGCAGATGTCGGGTGAGATATATCCCGAATGGGGCATTGTACTCGATCATTGGTCTGATAAGTGAAGAGTACAGGGGAACAATGACCTCACTAGATCTGGATGTGAATCCCTTCATGATCAGGTGGGCAATGTAGAACGTCTTTCTAACCACTTTAGCAATGTGAGTGTCAAAAGAAAGGCCACTGTCAACCTGGGTCCCCAGGTCCCTGATAACCTATTTGTGCTTAGTGGATTGCCACCTATATGGTAGCTTGGGGTTACCTTGTTTTTCCCGAAGGGTATGACTATACATTTTTTGGCGTTTAACTTCAGGCCATGGCTCTGGCACCAGCTATCTGTTTCCGTGAGTCCCTTCTGAAGGATATCCGTGTCCGACGCACTTTCCACTATGGCGCCCAGTTTGCAGTCGTCTGCAAACTTTGTCAGCCAAAGTCCTCCCATGTTGGCCTGTACTTCTGAGAAGTAGATGCCGAACAATAGGGGGCCAAGGACCGAGCCCTGTGGGACACCACTTGTGACCGGCTTGGAGTCTGACATAGCGCCAGCAACTCTAACCCTGTGGGTTCTGTCCTTAAGCCAGTTTGCAACCCATCTTGTGACATATGGGTTTACATTTAAGCTGGTAAGTTTTTCTACAATACCCAAGTGGGGTATTGTGTCGAAAGCCTTTGCAAGGTCAAGGTAGGCTGTATGGACTGCCTTTCCCTCATCAATGGCCTTGGTGACTGTTTCGAAGAAGTCGACCAAGTTCAAAAGGCATGATCTGCCCTTGACAAAGCCAAACTGGGTCAGGTCCAATGTCTGCAAGTCCCCTATATCTTTGTTTATGAGCTCCATTATGATCCTCTCCACAGCTTTGCAGACTAGACTTGTTAAGCTTATGGGGCGGTAATTACCAGGGTCCGTAGAGGCACCGCCTTTATGGACTGGGACCACAGTTGCCGTACGCCACTCCTTGGGCACGTATCCTGTGGTAAGGCTGAGATTAAACAGCTGCCTTATGTGCGGGTTTAATTCCTCATTTAGCTCATGTAGCACACAGCCGGGGACACCATCCGGTCCCATTGATGCTGTGTTTTTAGCTTTAGAGAGAGCAGCTTTCACCTGCGCATTTGAGATGTCTGGGAGGCTACACTCCGCTGGGATAGTTATCTCTCCTTTAGGGGGGGAGAAGTTTGCACTGAACCTGTCTGCCAGTATGTTGGCAATGTCTGTGGGTTCATTGATTTTTGTATCATTTTGGACTAATTCTGAGCATATCTGGGAGTTTCCACCCAGGTTCCTAACATAGCTGAAAAAGGCCTTATGATTGTCCTTTGAATCCATGGCAATTTTTCTCTCAAAATTGGCCTTAGTTGATTTTATGAGTGCTCGTATTTTTTTACTAATAATGATCAGGGGTGACTTCCCTTTTATGGATTTTGTTCTATCATGTAATAGCTTTCTCCTCTTATTGTAAAGTTTGTTAATGGCTGGGGTCCACCAGACTGGATGTTTGCCCTTTGTGGAAAAAGTCTTGGTTTTATTTGGGATTGCCTGATCCATGCAGTCCTGGAGGTGTTCATAGAAGGCATTTATAAGGGCTTCCGCAGCTTGGGTTGTGGTTTCCACTATCTCAGGGGCCTTGAAGGATACCACACCAGTCTTGAGTAGTGTGAAGTTTGCTTTAGAGAAGTTCTTCACTGTGGTCTTTTTTGTTTGGGGTGGGGGCGGGATGTGGATTTCCAGTGAGATTAGTTTATGATCAGATCTCACCAATGAGGGATATACTTCTGGTGTGGAGCATTTTGTCCCCATGTTTGTGATAATGAGATCTAGTATATTTTCTCCTCTCGTGGGAAGAGTGACTAGCTGTTCCATGGCATTTGAATTTATGAACTCCAGGAACCGTCGGGCTAGAAAGTTAGGGCTTGAGTAATGTTCCCAGTCTATATTCGGGTAGTTGAAGTCACCCAATATGATGATGTTTGGAGATATATTTATACCCTCCAGTGTCTTCAGGAAGGCTGTGTGGGGTTCCTGAGTTTGAGAGGGTGGCCTGTAGCATGCTACAATTTGTAGAGCAGTTTTGCCTATGGTTAGTTGCACCTGGATGGTTTCCGAAGCTTCCTGCATTGCCACCAACCTGGAGGTGTGGGTATCCTTTATGAATATGGATACACCCCCTCCTTTTGTGGTGCGGTCCGGGTTTTGGGGCCAGAACGCATGATATGAGGTAAAACCTAATAGTGCCAGGGTGCTCTCAGGAGCCTTGAACCAGGTTTCAGTTACAGCACAGACATCGATGTTCTCCATACTGAGAAGGGCCTCGAGTGCGTGCATTTTGAGATTTAGACTTCTGGCATTGAGCAGCATTACCCTCAGTTTCTTCCCATTTTTGTTTTCTAGGGTGGTAGGTTTAGAATTTGAGCCTTGCCTAAAAAGGCACTATGGGGGTGGCAAGAGCCTTAGCCAATATCCGGAATCCCAGGGGTGACAGGTGCAAGCCGTCCCTTGCGAAGCAGCGTGGCTTATCAGGCATGTCATCCCAGGCAGACAGACACTGGATCCCCTTTGAATGACACCAGACATTAAGCCAATTGTTAAAGCTGATCATCTTGTCTCTATATTGTGGCATCATTCTTGGTGAAGGAAGGATACTGCTCAGGGTCAGGGTCATACCTGCCTGGGCTACATAATCAGAGAGCTCCTCTATGTCTCTTTTCATGTAGTCCAGGGAGGTACGTCTCAGGTAGTTCACACCAGCATGGACAATGACTGTGTCATATTTGTACTTGCCGTGGAGTGACCAGAGTGCTTGTGTTATGTGGCAGATTCTAGCGCCCGATAGGCAGCTTACTGTGACCCTCTCCTTGTTCAGCCTGGTGAGTGGGACGTCAGTGTGTCTGACTATGGAGTCACCTATGACAAGTATGTTTGGTGTTGTATTTGGCCTTAAGGGCTGTGACTGCTTTGCACACTGAATTTGTGGTTTATGTGTTGCTTGTGGGGTGTCTTGAGGTAGCAATTGCTTGGGTGTCTGCTTTGGAGGCCTCTGCTGTTTAGGTAAATTTTTACTCAGAGCCTCCGAGTATGTCTTTGTGTGTTTATGTGTTTGATTCAGTGGTGTGGTAGCATTATGTGAGGCTGGTTTTGTGGTGTGTGTAGTTGCCTTCTCCTCCTGTCTGGTCTTGCCAGTCCTGAGTTGAGAGAGCTCAGCCTCCAGTTTGGCTAAATAGCTGCATCTCTCTCAAGTATTTGTGTTATGTGGGAGGAGGAGAGGGTTGTCTGTGTACATGAGGCAGTTATAACATTGCCTCAAGATTCCCAGATTCACCAGCTGGACCCGAGAGGAGATTGACAACTGACCTTTGGACATCCTAGAATAATATTGGGAATTCCTTAATAATTGAAAACAAGGGCCAGTGGGGAGTGAGGGTGTAGTGCTTTTAATTTTTAGTGCTGACTTATATAATTGCTTTAGTGAGCAAGTGCCAGGTAACTTGAGTGCAACGTGTTACAAGTAACTAAATGCAAAAACGACAAACAGTAACTTTCTTTCAAGTGAAACAAGGAAATAAGTGCAGTAAGCAATGCAGATATCACTAGTGATCCACAGAAGCACTGAGAAGCCGCGTATTAGGTGGAATTAGCGTTCCAGGGAAATAACAAGCAAACAAACAACAAGCATATAAACAAAGCTAGATTCAGCAGGCCTGGATCTAGTCTATGCTACAGCAAACAAGGCGTACCAATTTCAGTAAGATACAGTTCAAATATTCAGGCACTATAAACCTTTAACCAGAAATTCCCAGCTCAGAAGGGCAGAGTCCAGCCTCTTCTCCCACAAGAGTGCAGACCACGAACCTTCTTAATGTAAAATAACTGGCCTGAAGCCCAAGTGCCTAAACCAGAACTAATACACTTGGACACTGGGCTCTCAATCAGCAGTTCCCAACTTAGAAGGATGAAAGCTACCTGTCCTGCCACCACAGTGCTTGCCACAAACCTTCCTAATGTAAAACAACTGGTCTGAAGCCCAAGTGCTTAATCCAAAAGACTTAGAATGATAGCTACACTTTAATCAAGTTACAACCAAGCAATAATAAATACAATTGAATACTTTAGAGAATGTCTGGATTAGTGCTCAAGTTACACAAACAAAGCTAGATCCAGCAGGCCCGAATCCAGTCTATGCCACAGCAAACAAGGCACACCAACTTCTGTAAGAAGCAGTTCAGATATGCATGCACTATAAGCCTTTAACCGGAAATTCCCAGCTCAAAAGGGCAGAGTCCAGCCTCTCCTCCCACAAGAGTGCAGACCACGAACCCTCTTAATGTAAAATAACTGGCCTGAAAGCCCAAGTGCTTAAACCAGAATTAATACACTTTTAGAATAACAGACACTGAGCCCTCAATCAGCAGTTCCCAACATAGAAGGATGTAAGCTACCTGTTCTGCCACAACAGTGCAGACCACAAACCCTCTCAGTGCAAAACAACTGGTCCAAAGCCCAAGTGTTTAAACCAAAAGGCTTAGAATGAGTTACACCAAGCAGTAATAAATACAACTGAGTATTTTTAAGATGATGCAAAAGTAAAATGAAATGGGTAGAAACACAAGTACAGTAAAAGCAGATTATTATTTTTTTTTTTTTATCTGAACAAGTGCTGAGATCAAAGAAACAGATTTGAGTGCTGAAAGTAGAAAACTGGCTAGTTATAAGAAAAAAAAAAAACAAGCTAGAAGGCTTCCCTCAAACACAGAAGGGCTTGGGGGCTCAGAAGCCTACAAATAGTCTACACCACTTAACAGGAAAGGCAGGAAATAAGCTTTATTTATTTATTTTTTTTTGACTGTTTCCCAGATGCTCTCTTTGTACACAGTAGGAGTGCCTAAAATCAGAATATGATCTCACTGCACTCAGTTGAGTGAACAAATGAGATGGGCCCAGAGGCAGGCTGAGGGGCGGGCAGTTTCAAGGCCACTAAGATTAACACCAAAACAAAAACAGGGAGGGTGGGTGGGAATAACTTAAGAGCAGAGTTAAAACTGCCAGTTCAGTTAAATATTCCTTCAACACAGTTTAAATCAAATTAAATACTGTATTTTTTTAAAAAAAGTGCAGATAAAGGTACTTAAATTCTCTTATACGTCCAGTTGAATATAACCAAGTTCTTAGCCGGCCAAAGCTGAGGTTTTTAAGCAGAAAATATGTCACACTGTACCAATTAAAAAGGCAAGGACAGGAAATAAAAGAATGTAGCTACCCCCACACCTGTAATTACCAGCAAATAACAAACAGCAGAGTTAAAACTGCCAGTTCAGTTAAATATTCCTTCAACACAGTTTAAATCAAATTAAATACTGTATTTTTTTAAAAAAAAGTGCAGATAAAGGTACTTAAATTCTCTTATACGTCCAGTTGAATATAACCAAGTTCTTAGCCGGCCAAAGCTGAGGTTTTTAAACAGAAAATATGTCACACTGTACCACTTAAAAAGGCAAGGACAGGAAATCAAAGAATGTGGCTACCCCCACACCTGTAATTACTAGCAAATAACAAACAGCAGAGTTAAAACTGCCAGTTCAGTTAAATATTCCTTCAACACAGTTTAAATCAAATTAAATACTGTATTTTTTTTAAAAAAAGTGCAGATAAAGGTACTTAAATTCTCTTATACGTCCAGTTGAATATAACCATGTTCTTAGCAGGCCAAAGCTGAGGTTTTTAAGCAGAAAATATGTCACACTGTACCACTTAAAAAGGCAAGGACAGGAAATCAAAGAATGTGGCTACCCCCACACCTGTAATTACTAGCAAATAACAAACAGCAGAGTTAAAACTGCCAGTTCAGTTAAATATTCCTTCAACACAGTTTAAATCAAATTAAATACTGTATTTTTTTAAAAAAAAAAAGTGCAGATAAAGGGACTTAAATTCTCTTATACGTCCAGTTGAATATAATCAAGTTCTTAGCTGGCCAAAGCTGAGGTTTTTAAGCAGAAAATATGTCACACTGTACCACTTAAAAAGGCAAGGACAGGAAATCAAAGAATGTGGCTACCCCCACACCTGTAATTACTAGCAAATAACAAACAGCAGAGTTAAAACTGCCAGTTCAGTTAAATATTCCTTCAACACAGTTTAAATCAAATTAAATACTGTATTTTTTTAAAAAAAAGTGCAGATAAATGTACTTAAATTCTCTTATACGTCCAGTTGAATATAACCAAGGTCTTAGCCGGCCAAAGCTGAGGTTTTTAAGCAGAAAATATGTCACACTGTACCACTTAAAAAGGCAAGGACAGGAAATCAAAGAATGTGGCTACCCCCACACCTGTAATTACTAGTAAATAACAAACAGCAGAGTTAAAACTGCCAGTTCAGTTAAATATTCCTTCAACACAGTTTAAATCAAATTAAATACAGTATTTTTTTTTTAAATTGCAGATAAAGGTACTTAAATTCTCTTATACGTCCAGTTGAATAAAACCAAGTTCTTAGCTGGCCAAAGCTGAGGTTTTTAAGCAGAAAATATGTCACACTGTACAACTTAAAAAGGCAAGGACAGGAAATCAAAGACTGTGGCTACCCCCACACCTGTAATTACTAGCAAATAACAAACAGCAGAGTTAAAACTGCCAGTTCAGTTAAATATTCCTTCAACACAGTTTAAATCAAATTAAATACTGTATTTTTTAAAAAAAAGTGCAGATAAAGGTACTTAAATTCTCTTATACGTCCAGTTGAATATAACCAAGTTCTTAGCTGGCCAAAGCTGAGGTTTTTAAGCAGAAAATATGTCACACTGTACCACTTAAAAAGGCAAGGACAGGAAATCAAAGAATGTGGCTACCCCCACACCTGTAATTACTAGCAAATAACAAACAGCAGAGTTAAAACTGCCAGTTCAGTTAAATATTCCTTCAACACAGTTTAAATCAAATTAAATACTGTATTTTTTTTAAAAAAAAGTGCAGATAAAGGTACTTAAATTCTCTTATACGTCCAGTTGAATATAACCAAGTTCTTAGCCGGCCAAAGCTGAGGTTTTTAAGCAGAAAATATGTCATACTGTACCACTTAAAAAGGCAAGGACAGGAAATCAAAGAATGTGGCTACCCCCACACCTGTAATTACTAGCAAATAACAAACAGCAGAGTTAAAACTGCCAGTTCAGTTAAATATTCCTTCAACACAGTTTAAATCAAATTAAATACTGTATTTTTTTTAAAAAAAGTGCAGATAAAGGTACTTAAATTCTCTTATACGTCCAGTTGAATATAACCAAGTTCTTAGCCGGCCAAAGCTGACGTTTTTAAGCAGAAAATATGTCACACTGTACCACTTAAAAAGGCAAGGACAGGAAATCAAAGAATGTGGCTACCCCCACACCTGTAATTACTAGCAAATAACAAACAGCAGAGTTAAAACTGCCAGTTCAGCTAAATATTCCTTCAACACAGTTTAAATCAAATTAAATACTGTATTTTTTTTAAAAAAAGTGCAGATAAAGGTACTTAAATTCTCTTATACGTCCAGTTGAATATAACCAAGTTCTTAGCCGGCCAAAGCTGAAGTTTTTAAGCAGAAAATATGTCACACTGTACCACTTAAAAAGGCAAGGACAGGAAATCAAAGAATGTAGCTACCCCCACACCTGTAATTACCAGCAAATAACAAACAGCAGAGTTAAAACTGCCAGTTCAGTTAAATATTCCTTCAACACAGTTTAAATCAAATTAAATACTGTATTTTTTTTTTAAAAAAGTGCAGATAAAGGTACTTAAATTCTCTTATACGTCCAGTTGAATATAACCAAGTTCTTAGCCGGCCAAAGCTGAGGTTTCTAAGCAGAAAATATGTCATACTGTACCACTTAAAAAGGCAAGGACAGGAAATCAAAGAATGTGGCTACCCCCACACCTGTAATTACTAGCAAATAACAAACAGCAGAGTTAAAACTGCCAGTTCAGTTAAATATTCCTTCAACACAGTTTAAATCAAATTAAATACTGTATTTTTTTTTAAAAAAAGTGCAGATAAAGGTACTTAAATTCTCTTATACGTCCAGTTGAATATAACCAAGTTCTTAGCTAGCTAAAGCTGAGGTTTTTAAGCAGAAAATATGTCACACTGTACCACTTAAAAAGGCAAGGACAGGAAATCAAAGAATGTGGCTACCCCCACACCTGTAATTACTAGCAAATAACAAACAGCAGAGTTAAAACTGCCAATTCAGTTAAATATTCCTTCAACACAGTTTAAATCAAATTAAATACTGTATTTTTTTTTAAAAAGTGCAGATAAAGGTACTTAAATTCTCTTATACGTCCAGTTGAATATAACCAAGTTCTTAGCCGGCCAAAGCTGAGGTTTTTAAGCAGAAAATATGTCACACTGTACCACTTAAAAAGGCAAGGACAGGAAATCAAAGAATGTGGCTACCCCCACACCTGTAATTACTAGCAAATAACAAACAGCAGAGTTAAAACTGCCAGTTCAGTTAAATATTCTTTCAACACAGTTTAAATCAAATTAAATACTGTATTTTATTTTTAAAAAAGTGCAGATAAAGGTACTTAAATTCTCTTATACGTCCAGTTGAATATAACCAAGTTCTTAGCCAGCCAAAGCTGAGGTTTTTAAGCAGAAAATATGTCACACTGTACCACTTAAAAAGGCAAGGACAGGAAATCAAAGAATGTGGCTACACCCACACCTGTAATTACTAGCAAATAACAAACAGCAGAGTTAAAACTGCCAGTTCAGTTAAATATTCCTTCAACACAGTTTAAATCAAATTAAATACTGTATTTTTTTAAAAAAAAAGTGCAGATAAGGGTACTTAAATTCTCTTATACGTCCATTTGAATATAACCAAGTTCTTAGCCGGCCAAAGCTGAGGTTTTTAAGCAGAAAATATGTCACACTGTACCACTTAAAAAGGCAAGGACAGGAAATCAAAGAATGTGGCTACCCCCACACCTGTAATTACTAGCAAATAACAAACAGCAGAGTTAAAACTGCCAGTTCAGTTAAATATTCCTTCAACACAGTTTAAATCAAATTAAATACTGTATTATTTAAAAAAAAAGTGCAGATAAAGGTACTTAAATTCTCTTATTCGTCCAGTTGAATATAACCAAGTTCTTAGCCGGCCAAAGCTGTGGTTTTTAAGCAGAAAATATGTCATACTGTACCACTTAAAAAGGCAAGGACAGGAAATCAAAGAATGTGGCTACCCCCACACCTGTAATTACTAGCAAATAACAAACAGCAGAGTTAAAACTGCCAGTTCAGTTAAATATTCCTTCAACACAGTTTAAATCAAATTAAATACTGTATTTTTTTTTAAGAAAAGTGCAGATAAAGGTACTTAAATTCTCTTATACGTCCAGTTGAATATAACCAAGTTCTTAGCCGGCCAAAGCTGAGGTTTTTAAGCAGAAAATATTTAACACTGTACCACTTAAAAAGGCAAGGACAGGAAATCAAAGAATGTGGCTACCCCCACACCTGTAATTACTAGCAAATAACAAACAGCAGAGTTAAAACTGCCAGTTCAGTTAAATATTCCTTCAACACAGTTTAAATCAAATTAAATACTGTATTTTTTTTAAAAAAGTGCAGATAAAGGTACTTAAATTCTCTTATATGTCCAGTTGAATATAACCAAGTTCTTAGCCGGCCAAAGCTGACGTTTTTAAGCAGAAAATATGTCACACTGTACCACTTAAAAAGGCAAGGACAGGAAATCAAAGAATGTGGCTACCCCCACACCTGTAATTACTGGCAAATAACAAAAAGCAGAGTTAAAACTGCCAGTTCAGCTAAATATTCCTTCAACACAGTTTAAATCAAATTAAATACTGTATTTTTTTTTAAAAAAAGTGCAGATAAAGGTACTTAAATTCTCTTATACGTCCAGTTGAATATAACCAAGTTCTTAGCCGGCCAAAGCTGAGGTTTTTAAGCAGAAAATATGTCACACTGTACCACTTAAAAAGGCAAGGACAGGAAATCAAAGAATGTGGCTACCCCCACACCTGTAATTACTAGCAAATAACAAACAGCAGAGTTAAAACTGCCAGTTCAGTTAAATATTCCTTCAACACAGTTTAAATCAAATTAAATACTGTATACTTTTTTAAAAAAAAGTGCAGATAAATGTACTTAAATTCTCTTATACGTCCAGTTGAATATAACCAAGTTCTTAGCCGGCCAAAGCTGAGGTTTTTATGTTAGGCCCTCAAGAAACCCATTCCTCCTTCTCAGAACCTTAATTTTGTTCTGGAAAAATTAACTCTGCCTCTTTCTGCAGATTCTGCTACTCTGCATTTCTGTACCTGAAAAGCTATTTTGTTAGTTGGTCTTACTTCTGCCAAGAGAGTCTCTGAGCTACAGGCCATTATGGCACTTCCCCGTTCTGTTTTTTTTTTAATAGAGACAGAGTTTTTCTTCAAACTAATCCTTTTAAGCCCAAGGTGGTCTATGACTTGTCCATAAATCAGTCCATTCATCTTCCTTCTTTTTCCCTTCACTTCAGAATAGTGCTGAGATGATTCTAAACATGTTAAATGTGAATAGACAGTTCAGATATTATTTGGATAAAGCTAAAGATGTTAGGAAATCTGTACAACATTTTGTTTCCTTTCACGCCTAGACATTGGGGTTAGCTTTTTCTAAGCAAACCATCTCCTCTTGTATTTCTAATACCAGTTCCTTTTATTATTCTTTTCATGTTAAGCAGCTTTCTTCTTCAGTTCAAGATCATTCTAGCAGGGTGGTCACCTCTTCTGGTGCCTTTTTCAAGGGTCTGGATGCCAGATCCATTATGGAAGCTGCTATTTGGTCCTCCGTACATACTTTCCTCAACACTACAAGTTAGATGAGATTTCTAGAGCCAGAGCAAGATTCGCCAGGGCCATCCTACGTAGTTTTTTGGGGGGATCTTTTGTTGCTTCCTCCTCTCTTCCTCTACAGTAGCTTTTGTACTATTTCTTTAGGAAGGAATATTGCAGCAGTGATAAGGAAGTACACAGCAGAATTGTGTAAGAACTTACCATAACAGGAGTTGTCCTATTTTTCACTGCTGCAATATTCTGTCCTTTCCTATATCCCCCATCTTTATTCTGTTTTTTGCCTCTGGCCGAGAGGTCATCTTTCTCCCCTTTCTGGATGCACATGCTCTTTCTTTTGTTCCTCTGGTTCTCCTGGGGCAATTCAGTTCTGAGGATTAGATGCCTGAAAGTCACTTATGCACTTTACATTTTAGACATAAGACAAATGACTGATGTATGGCACCTGAAAGGGCGTAAGGCTTTGGTATGCTGGCCGGATGTATGCTATTCTAAGTAGAATATTCCTTTAGTAAACAATACTGCAACAGTGAAAAGTAGAACATCTACTTTTATGGAATGCTCCCACACAACTGTTCTTTCTGTGAACCACAACAAGATAAAAAACATAATCAATAAATTCAACATTAAGAAAAAATAAATTATGTAAAGTTAAAGCGTAAATAAGTATGTCTCAAGACAGGATGTAAAATCCAGAGATGATAAAAGTGTTACAAAAAATATAAACTAAAAAATATGAGAGAAGTAAAAGCATTAAACACCATGAGTCACCAAGTATTTAACCCCTCCAATAAATAAATAACCCCATTATACAGTAGCTTTTCATGGTCACGAATTTTGTATCAGCGAGGGTTAAACACTTCTGTATAATGGCTGCCTGTTCACAAAGTAAACTATTAGCTAAGGTAATTAAGTAAATTCAAAGAAAGAGAGAGAAAGAATCCCCTCTAAGATATTCTGCCCCTGTTTCTTCAAGAAATTCATGCATAGCAACCATCTTTAAACAAACTCAGTAAAGTTGTCTTTATTGGCCACTTTTTCAGTTTCCCTGATTACCTCTATTAAGTTTATTAATTCTTTGTAAGTAGGAGGATATTTCTGTTTCCATCTCCTTGTGATCTTCTTTTTAGCTGTTGTACTAATTACTACTAATAATTCTTGCAAATTTTGAGTTAAATCAAGGAAATAGGCAGGCAAGTCTACATGGAGTATAAAAATATTTATGTAGACACTTCTAGCTGAAAATCTGAATTTCCTGAAACTTGGGACCATACCTACATAGATAATGTGGTACCAAACTAGACTTCCCAGGGAATCTTATACTTATCTGCTGCCTTTCAATCCTCCTATTATAATGTTTTGAGTAAGGCTGAGATGGATGCCACATTAACATTTTCTCTGTTTCTTAGGAGAATAAACCACCCCAGTAAACTCAATGATTCTATGCTTTTTGAATAAACCAGTGCACTGTAGACAGTTCTTTTAAAACCGCTTCATAAGAGGCTCAATCTCTGCCAGGTAAGTCAAACACTAACTTTGCCTGTCCCCAAGACAAAGCAGCATCATCCTGCATCATCTGATCCTAATGCTTCAGTTTGGTCTTTCGTTGCTGCCACCTAAAACCTGATGTTTTCTTTCATTTTTCCAGCTGTGTGATCCCTGTGGGTAATAGGTTTAACTTTCAAAATTTCTTATTTCCTCTTCCAAACTCTCTTTTAACTTCTTTTTTCCAAGGAACTTATAACTGGCAATTATAACAGGCTATGAAAACAAAATTGCCACTAATTATAAGGACAACCACAAAGCATTATATAGCTATGTAAAGAATCTCGATGGCAGCACCCAGATCTGCTCTGAGTTACAGCACAATGGCACAAAAATTACAGAACCAACTGATATTGCCAACATCCTGGCAGATAGGTTCAGTGCTAACTTTACCCCCTCCCCCCCCCCCTAAAGGGCCCATATCTATGCAGGAAGAATGCAGAGTCCCTGTAATCACAACTACGCAGGTAAAAGCTGCACTCTCTAAAGCCAAAAACACAGCATCCATGGGACCGGACAACATCCCAGGTTGCGTTTTACACGAAATTTAGAATGAACTGGCTCCCTACTTAAGCACCATGTTCAATAATAGCCTTGCATCAGGCTTTGTGCCCACTGAATTGCGCACAGCAACAGTTATCCCACTCCACAAGGGGGAGCCACCACTGATCCCGGGAACTATCGACCTATTAGCCTGATGAGCCTGGTCTGCAAGGCCATGGAACATATCATCATGGAACTCATAAAGACTCACAGAAAACAGTTCCAAACTAAGAAATAAATCCACGGAGCTGAATAGAAACCACTGAACTTTTTATTTAATTGAGCGCTTTCATCAGGCGTTCGCCCCAAGACTTCATCAGAATAATTGAAATTATTTAAACATCTTCATTAAATACAAAAATGCTCCTATCACATGTCAAACCTATACATCCCAATTGGTTAAAACCTAACACTAACAATTTAAAACCGAGACTCCTATTCCAAGCATATATCTAATTACTAAATAAAACATACATAGTAGTCTGACAACATTTATAAAGATTGTGCCAAATAATTAACATTTCAATGAATTCATGGTTAAATTAGACTCATTGTGACCTGAATCATGATGAAGACAGTAGATGTAAAAATACATTAATGCAACCAGTACATTCTTATTTAATACAACTACAAATGAAAATCAGACTTAAGTTTTAAGTAACTTGAAATGGATAATATATCATTTAAACCATAATTATTAGTAGCATTGCATCTCAACTGCCAGAGTAATTCCTTGTATTCAAGAAATAGCTCAACAGGTCCACCCCTGGTCCCTTCGAGACATACTTGTTCCAAAACCGAAAATTTGAAAATATGCTGTGGATACTCCATAATATGTCTAGCCAGAGCATTTTTTATATTAGCCCTCCTAATATTGTACATATGCTGATAAATACGCTTATGTAACATATTAATAGTTTTGCCAATATAAAATCGTTCACACACTTGGCAAATTGAAATATAGGCAAGGCATTTAGTCTGGCAATTATATTTCCTAACCAAAAAAACTTTTCCATAACCCCTGATATACACCATATTGGTTTCTAATACTAGGGGACACTGTGCACACCTTCCACATTTACACATATGCCCTTCTTTCTGGTGAAGGTCTTCACAATGACTTATTGTTTCATTCTAAAATTAATGAGTACAGCACTGCAATGGTGAGTGTTGACAAAGTTATCGTTATTTTGAAAAACAAAAAAGCTAAGAAACTAGAAAGGGATAGGATTTAATATGAACAAGGGAGGGCATACCCTTTGGTCAATAACAACAATATTAGAACACATGGTAATGAGGTTGACACTCAAATGGGGGGGGGTCTGTAATGGGTGATGAGAATATGAGTGATGCAAATGAAGAGATGGCCCCTTTAGCCATGCCTTTGAGGAGGTCAGAGCACCTCCAGAATCAGCAGCAACATTGCTACAACCCAGGGGGGATAAGTAATTGCAACCCCCAGACATACTATTCCAACAGAGGCGGGCCATACAGGGGGAGAGGTGATTTTAAAATTTACAACTATAGTGATATAGTTGTAAGCCCAGCATGGGTAAATCTCCTCCAAAAAGGGTTGAATTTTGTACCCACTATGGCCCCTAGAGTAGACAATGCATTACTTGAGCTAAAGTATTTGTTAGGAAATTGAATTTTAAAATGTGGTTTAACAATGATAATTTCACAAACACAAGTGAATGTAGGAAAACTAGTACATTCAACCCGCCCCTGCACCCTACTCTTCAAGTATTTGAAAATTTATGTATGGAACAAATTAGAAGGTTGCACCAGAACTATAAGAAATATGTTTTACACAACTTGTCTGTGACTGAAATTAAATTATTCCATGAAATAGTCAACTGTGTTTCAATAAGGGTTATTAAACCAGACAAGGGAGGGGGGCTGGTTATTATGAATCAAGGGTGTTATTTAGACAAAATGCAAATTCACTTGTTTACTGATGCTTATGAGGAAATATCTAGAAATGAATTAAACATTTGTTACAGAAACATAGATATTATACTCAATGATTTATTGTTTAATGAGCAATTGTCCTTGAATGAACACAGCTTCCTAACACAAAAACATCCACGCATCCCCATGATCTTTGGCATCCCCAAAATACATAAATGTATGGAAGATCCTCCCTTTAGACCAATTGTTGACGCAAAAGCTTCCAAAACTTTTAACTTAGCTAAATTTATAGATCATAATTTGAAGCATCTTCTGGGACAACAGGCCCATATATTTAAAGATTCATGGGTTTGTCTCAAAAAAGTTAACAACAATATGTTTAGTGAGAATTTAATAATGGTGACCATGGATATCAAAGACCAATTTACAACTATTCCCCATGACCAGGGCATTGACATGTTTTATGAGCATTTATGTACCTTTTCTTTTGAAAGTCATTCTAGATTACTCATGTATAGGACCCTAATGGAGTTAATTCTACAGAATAATTTTATACTTTTTGAGAATCAGTTATTCAAACAAAAGACAGGTGTTGCAATGGGTGCGGCATGTGCCTCCCTGTTTGCTAACATCGTATTGACACAGTGGGAACTGAATACAGTGTTTAAACATGAACTTTTTAAATACTGCAAATTTTATGGAAGGTTCCTAGATGATGTACTAATTTTCTGGGACGGGTCAGAAGAACAACTTCAGCAATTTTTTGAGTTTATGAATTCTAGCACTGGGTTCCTCACATTCACTATGGAATTTAATTTTGAAACTATTAATTATTTGGATATTACCTTAAACAAAGACATGGTAAATAAAAACATTACTTCTACTTTATTTAGGAAACATACTTATTCTAACACCCTGTTGCACTATGACAGTTGTCATCCTGTACATCAGAAATAGTCTCTAGTGAAAGGACAGGGTATGAGATTATCAAGGATAATATCTGATAATGTGGTTTTCCTACAAGAAGTTGAAAATTTGAGGATAATGTTTATTAGGAGGGGATACACTAAGACATTTATGGAACCCATTTTTGAAGAGGTTATAAGGAAAAGACACAGTGGTTAACTTTCTCCACTTTTGGGTTCCTTACCTTTTAGATTGATGGGGGACTCAGTGACTTTGGTGACTGAAAATCAGATTACTATCAGTAGTCCCTACACTGATGTTATGGTTCTTACTTTCAACACATTATTTTACAACATTAAGGAAGTCATATACAATAATTAGATAGTATTTGGCACAGATGACAAATGTAAAACTAGGTTGGGGGATAAACCCTGTATAGTATATAACAGAAACATGTGTTTCAAAAATTTACTGGAAGGTAACCACCCTGGCCAGAATGAAGGGCATATATGTAAATGTGGAAAGTGTGCACAGTGTCCCCTAGTATTAGAAACCAATATAGTGTATATCAGGGGATATGGAAAAGTTTTTTGGCTAGGAAATATAATTACCAGACTAAATGCCTTGTCTATATTGCAATTTGCCAAGTGTGTGAACGATTTTATATTGACAAAGCTATTAATATGTTACATAAGCGTATTTATCAGCATATGTACGATATTAGGAGGGCTAATATACAAAATGTTCTGGGTAGACATATTATAGAGTATCCACAGCATACTTTCAAATTTTTGGTTTTGGAACAAGTATGTCTCGAAGGGACCAGGGGTGGACCTGTTGAGTTATTTCTTGAATACAGGGAATGACTCTGGCAGTTGAGATGCAATGCTACTAATAAATATGGTTTAAATGATATATTATCCATTTCAAGTTACTTAAAACTTAAGTCTGATTTTCATTTGTAGTTGTATTAAATAAGAATGTACTGGTTGCATTAATGTATTTTTACATCTACTGTCTTCATCATGATTCAGGTCATAATGAGTCTAATTTAACCATGAATTCATTGAAATGTTAATTATTTGGCACAATTTTTATAAATGTTGTCAGACTACTATGTATGTTTTATTTAGTAATTAGATATATGCTTGGAATAGGAGTCTCGGTTTTAAATTGTTAGTGTTAGGTTTTAACCAGTTGGGATGTATAGGTTTGACTTGTGATAGGAGCATTTTTGTATTTAATGAAGACGTTTAATTAATTTCAATTATTCTGATGAAGTCTTGGGGTGAACGCCTGACGAAAGCGCTCAATTAAATAAAACGTTCAATGGTTTCTATTCAGCTCCGTGGATTTATTTCTTAGTTTGGAACTGTTTTCTGTGTGTCTTTATGGAGCCAGGAGTTGACGATGATGCCGCTGGGCTAGCTCCCTTACAAAAGCTGAATGCTTCTATCGGGAATTCGTTAGCCTTGATCGAGGTGCTGACTGCACAGTTATCTGGCCTTGGGAGAAACCTTACGGGTGTACCGACTACTTTTGGGCAGCCAGTGAGCTCTACACAGGCTACAAATGGATGGTTTTATGCCTCTATTCCACCAGGGCAAGGAAGTCAGAAGACCTTGCCTTTACAAGCCAGTAGCTCTCCTATTGGGTCTAATTCTACACGTGGTAACAATCATGGCGGAAACAATACCTTGACTGCTGGTACACCACTGTCTTTTAATGAATGGTTCAACAAAGGGATTCAATGGGACTTTGGAGTTGACAACAGTAATCAAACTCGCGGAACTGTAAACCAACAAATTAAGGACTTTGAAAAGGAAGTATTAAAGTTTCGTAAACTTCAAATAGAGAACTGCTACCTAAAGGAATGTATCTGTAGATAGCAGATCCTGAAGGGACTCAGGACTTGGAAATTTCCAACAGGTACTGTTGGTGGTTCTGTTTTATACAGCAAACTTTTAGCATTGTTCAATAGACACGGTTGTGAGCTCCTTGAAGTGCTTATCAGGGACACTGATAAAAAAATGCAAAACATAAAAGTAAAAATTGATGCTATTAATGAAGATTTTCACAACGACCTATTGTTGCATTCTAAAATTAATGAGTACAATGCTGCAATGGTGAAAGTCGACAAAGTTATCGTTATTTTGAAAAATAAAAAAGCTAAGAAACTAGAAAGGGATAGGATTGAATATGAACAAGGGAGGGCATACCCTTTGGTCAATAATAACAATATTAGAACACATGTTAATGAGGTTGACACTCAAATTGGGGGGAGCCTGTAATGGGTGATGAGAATATGAGTGATGCAAATGAAGAGATGGTCCCTTTAGCCATGCGTTTGAGGAGGTCAGAGCGCCTCCAGAATCAGCAGCAACATCGCTACAACCCAGGGGGGATACGTAATTGCAACCCCCAGACATACTATTCCAACAGAGGCAGGCCATACAGGTAGAGAGGGACAATGAACAGGTGGTAGGTGTTAGTACTGGACAAGCTTTCGGCATTATCCTAAATGAGACTGGTGATTTTAAAATTTACAACTATAGTGATATAGTTGTAAGCCCAGCATGGGCAAATCTCCTTCAAAAAGGGTTGAATTTTGTACCCACTATGGCCCCTAGAGTAGACAATGCATTACTTGAGCTAAAGTTATTTGTTAGGAAATTGAATTTTAAAATGTGGTTTAACAACAACAATTTCACAAACACACGTGAATGTAGGAAAACTAGTACAGTCAACCCGCCCCTGCACCCTACCCTTCAGGTATTTGAAAATTTATGTATGGAACAAATTAGAAGGTTGCACCAGAACTATAAGAAAGATGTTTTACACAACTTGTCTGTGACTGAAATGGAATTATTCCATGAAATAGTCAACTGTGTTTCAATAAGGGTTATGAAACCAGACAAGGGAGGGTGGCTGGTTATTATGAATCAAGGGTGTTATTTAGACAAAATGCAAACTCACTTGTTTACTGATGCTTATGAGGAAATATCTAGAAATTAATTAAACATTTGTTATAGAAACATAGATATTATACTCAATGATTTATTGTTTAATGAGCAATTGTCCTTGAATGAACACAGCTTCCTAACACAAAAACATCCACACATCCCCACGATCTTTGGCATCCCCAAAATACATAAATGTATGGAAGATCCTCCCTTTAGACCAATTGTTGACGCGAATGCTTCCAAAACTTTTAACTTAGCTAAATTTATAGATCATAATTTGAAGCATCTTCTGGGACAACAGGCCCATATATTTAAAGATTCATGGGTTTGTCTCAAAAAAGTTAACAACAATATGTTTAGTGAGAATTTAATAATGGTGACCATGGATATTAAAGACCAATTTACAACTATTCCCCATGACCAGGGCATTGACGTGTTTTATGAGCATTTATGTACCTTTTCTTTTGAAAGTCATTCTAGATTATTCATGTAAAGGACCCTAATGGAGTTAATTCTACAGAATAATTTTATACTTTTTGAGAATCAGTTATTCAAACAAAAGACAGGTGTTGCAATGGGGGGCGGCATGTGCCCCCCTGTTTGCTAACATTGTATTGACACAGTGGGAACTGAATACAGTGTTTAAACATGAACTTTTTAAATACTGCAAATTTTATGGAAGATTCCTAGATGATGTACTAATTTTTTGGGATGGGTTAGAAGAACAACTTCGGCAATTTTTTGAGTTTATGAATTCTAGCACTGGGTCCCTCACATTCACTATGGAATTTAATTTTGAAACTATTAATTATTTGGATATTACCTTAAACAAGGACATGGTAAATAAAAAAATTACTTCTACTTTATTTAGGAAACCTACTTATTCTAACACCCTGTTGCACTATGACAGTTGTCATCCTGTACATCAGAAAAAGTCTCTAGTGAAAGGACAGGGTGTGAGATTATCAAGGACGATATCTGATAATGTGGTTTTCCTACAAGAAGTTGAGAATTTAAGGATAGTATTTATTAGGTGGGGATACCCTAAGGCATTTATGGAACCCATTTTTGAAGAGATTATAAGGAAAAGACACAGTGGTCAATTTTCTCCACTTTCGGGCTCCTTACCTGTTAGATTGATGGGGGACTCAGTGACTTTGGTGACTGAAAATCAGGTTTCTATCAGTAGTCCCTACACTGATGTTATGGTTCTTACTTTCAACACATTATTTTACAACATTACGGAAGTCATATACAATAATTGGATAGTATTTGGCACAGATGACAAATGTAAAACTAGGCTGGGGGATAAACCTTGTATAGTATATAAGAGAAATAGGTGTTACAAAAATTTACTGGAAGGTAACCACCCTGGCCAGAAAGAGGGGCATATGCGTACATGTGAAAGGTGTGCACAGTGTCCCCTAGTATTAGAAACCAATATAGTGTATATCAGGGGATATGGAAAAGTTTTTTTGGCTAGGAAATATAATTGCCAGAATAAATGCCTTGTCTATATTGCAATTTGCCAAGTGTGTGAACGATTTTATATTGGCAAAACTATTAATATGTTACATAAGCATATTTATTAGCATATGTACGATATTAGGATGGCTAATATAAAAAATGATCTGGCTAGACATATTATAGAGTATCCACAGCATACTTTCAAATTTTCGGTTTTGGAACAAGTATGTCTCGAAGGGACCAGGGGTGGACCTGTTGAGTTATTTCTTGAATACAGGAATTACTCTGGCAGTTGAGATGCAATGCTACTAATAATTATGGTTTAAATGATATATTATCCATTTCAAGTTACTTAAAACTTAAGTCTGATTTTCATTTGTAGTTGTATTGAATAAGAATGTACTGGTTGCATTAATGTATTTTTACATCTACTGACTTCATCATGATTCAGGTCACAATGAGTCTACTTTAACCATGAATTCATTGAAATGTTAATTATTTGGCACAATTTTTATAAATGTTGTCAGACTACTATGTATGTTTTATTTAGTAATTAGATATATGCTTGGAATAGGAGGCTCGGTTTTAAATTGTTAGTTTTTGGTTTTAACCAGTTGGGATGTATAGGTTTGACATGTGATAGGAGCATTTTTGTACTTAATGAAGATATTTAATTAATTTCAATTATTTTGATGAAGTCTTGGGGCGAATGCCTGATGAAAGCGCTCAATTAAATAAAAAGTTCAGTGGTTTCTATTCAGCTCCATGGATTTATTTCATGAAACTCATAAACAAAGACATTGGTAACCTCCAATCTCTGGATCCCACCCAGTTCGGGTTTGTGAAAGGCAGATCATGCCTCCTGAACCTGATCGACTTCTTTGAGGCAGTCACCAAAGCCATAGATGAGGGTAAGGTGGTTCACACAGCCTATCTTGACCTTGCCAAGGTTTTCAACACCATCCCTCATTCTGGAATTATAGCTAAACTCACTAAACTAGGTATAAATCCCTGTCACAAGATGGGTTGCCAACTGGCTCACTGACAGAACCCACACTGTAAAAGTTGCAGACTCTAAATCTGACCTCAAAGCAGTGACAAGTGGAGTACCACAGGGTTCCATCCTGGGACTTCTCCTGTTTGGTATCTACTTCTCTGAAGTACAGGCTAACACAGAAGGCCTCTGGCTAATGAAGTTTGCAGATGCCTGCAAACTAGGAGCCATAGTCAAGTCCCCAAATGATGTGGACATCCTACAGAAGGGCCTCGCTGAGACCAATGTACCAGCTGTCAGAGCCATGACCTCAAGCTCAGTGCCAAAAAGTGCTTTGTCATCCCCTTTGGTAAAAACTCTGTACCCATGAACTACCATATAGGCAGCAATCTACTTAACACCGAATGTGTGATAACAGACCTTGGGACACAGGTGGACAGTAGTCTCTCCTTTGATAGTCACATCACCACAATAGTCAGGAAATCCTTCTACGTGGCACACCTCATCATAAAAGGGTTCTCATCCAGGAAAAAGAGGTCATTGTTCCCCTGTACTCGACACTCATTAGACCCATTATAGAGTACAATGTCCCTTTTGGAATGTACCTCACAAGACATCTGCAACTGCTGGAAAGGCCACAGAAGTACCTCACAAATAGGATTACTTGCCTCAAACAAATGCCCTACACTGACCACCTCAAAAAAACTCCAGCTTTACTCTGTAGCATATCGCCTACTCCAAGGTGATCTCTGCCTAACATATAAAGCTATGTCAAACCCAGAGCTGTTGGACATGCTACACCTAAAGAAATCCCAATCCCTCTGAGCTACATGCTCTAGGGACCTAAACCTTGTCACCACAATAAACAGGACATGCTGGATGGATAGATTCCTGTCCCAGAGACTTCCCATACTCTGGAACAGGCTACCCATCTATGTCAAGCAAAGTTCTTCATTAGCACTCTTCAAGAAAAATCTTGATGAGTGGATGGAAAATAGGAAATACACCCCGGGGATCACTTCTGTGTCTCTGCTCGACAGTGGCACAGGAAAATAACTTTCTTGGGTGGCGTAAGCCAGGGAACCTTGTTGGCTAGGCTTACATAGGTCCTCGGGCCGATAGCCTAGTACCTACCTATGAACCTATGATCCCACCCTCAGGACCCCTCCCCATTCTTACATTTTCACAAAGGATGAACTCTTCAGGCAATAACATCCAGATACCTGATTAGACCTGCGGTTCAATAGGCAGCAGTGCTAAAGCTAACTCTTCAGTTTTGTGGACTGTCCAATATCAGTCTTCCCTAGAAGAGGAACAGGTATTTACATTTTTACTCCAATCTGTGCTCATTTTCTTTATAGCAAACCATTAGCTGTAAATGAGTGTTCTCTTCTTGTCTTAAAACAGACTGTACTGCGAGTTAGCTCTCCTTCACAAAATAATGTATTATTGTATGGCACTGAGATATCATCTAACTTAAACAGTACAACTGATTTGGCTAAAACCTGTAATCTGCTTGACCTACAGCTGCAGTTTTTAATTTGTCATAAAATCCAAGCTTTATTCAATAATATTAGCACTTGAAACTGCTGCAGAAGTTGTTAAAATTCTGTAAAAATAAATTAACTGAATAAATAAACAGAGCAGCTTAACTTGTTCCAAAAGCAGGAGTCATCTGAAATACACCAATAAATCTCATTAGTATCAGCAGTAAGATTCAAGATAAACAAGCTACAGAACAGATATCCTGGTTAGCAAGGTTTCAAAGCTCATAAAGGATAAAAACAATGTTCTTGGTGTTTCTGAAACTTGGCAAAGTTTGGTGGCTTTTAGAACAGACTATATTAGCCGGTTTGAAAGGCATTCAAAACAGGAAGCATCAGCTACCATTCAACTTGACTGTTTCCATAGGACTTCTAGCTCTACACAGGAAAGTGTTTTACTGTAAAATTTCTGATTATCCAAGACAGAGGAAGTTACTCAGAAAATGCCAAGAATGACAACAGACCTGCAGGTACAGGTTGTAGTTTAATGAAGCCCAAGGCTCATTACCAGATAAGGTGAAAGTTTGCAGCTTTGGTAGCAGGTAATTTGTAAACCCATTCTCATTAGTAAGAGGACTCACAATGAAAGAGGAGAACTTGTAGTTCCATTTAGAATTTAGGCAAGAAATATTGATGAGCAGAGGCTAAGCATGAGCCTCAGCACATGCACATGTGCTAAGATGTAAGAAGATGGGAAGATCAGCACACTTTGTTAAATAGGCCAGTGGAATAAAGAAATCTATTTTTTTTTTACCACAAAAGGACTGGAAATAGGAGTATAGGACAGTAGGAAAGAGGGATAGAAAGCAGAGGATAATACAGAAAGGAAACAGAGAAGGTAAGGCCAGGATACTGAGAGAAGAAGGGAGGGTGCAACTTTTTTTTGGGGGGGGTGAACATCTTCTTTCTTTTTCTTTCTTTTTTTTTAAGAAGAGATACTGGAAAAGAATGTAAGGAATGGTGAAGGCAGAGGTGTAGCTAGCTATTCTGGTGCCTGGTGCCATTCTCTGATCTGGCACACCCCTCAACTGTAGTTGAGAAGCAAAAGAGGAAAAGAAAAGAAAAGAAAAAAAAAACTCCTTGAGTGGCAAGAGTTGCAAAAAAAACTCTTCTTCTAAACTCTAGCAACTGCTCGCTGCATTTATAGCAGTCACACACACACACACACACACACACACACACACACACACACACACACACACACATATGCACCTGGGAAAGGCTGGCACAGATTTACCCACTATGCCACCTCGCAAGCATGTAGCTAGGCATACTCTTTGTACTGTACTGAGTAAATTTTCTTCTGAGCATCACATCAACATGGCTTTTTTCAGGTGATATTGTGTCTACAGCTGTCTAAATGAATGCCTTTAATAAGTGCAATATTGCTAATGTAAAAACAATATTTTAGTAGTTTTAGGGGGAACAGTTGAAAATGATAATTGCATTTATTAAGTGCTTGGGGGCAGCATTTTGAAAGATGTGCCCATTTTAAGTGATAGTGTCCAAGGCAATTAGCACTAAGAGCTTGTGAGTACAAAATGGAATATGCTTGTTACACCCCTGCCACCTCCACCCAGACTATAAGGTAGATTAACTGCCACCAGCCAACTACTTTAAGGCTGTTACCAGGGTACCCAATTGCTCTTAGTAAAATTAATACTTATACAAATGGTAGTGTTAACCAATCAGCAAGACTTTCAGGAGCATGATGCTACAGTGTCACTAAATAAATGCAAGTACTCTCAAGGGTTAAAATATTTTCTAAAAGACCAGCTACAATGAAAGGTTTAGATATATCTAATAATAAGTAATAAAAATGAGAACACTGAGTGTCTATGTACAATAAACACCAGGGTTTCAATTCATAGAAAATATAAAAGAAATAACACAGATGGAAAGACAGCCAGATACAGAAAAACAATACTTTTAGCTAATCTCACTATATTCTCTTAACTGACTGAATAATTACTGTTCCCTAGCCAAGTTACTTATTAAAGCAAGGCATGATGAAGTTGATGAGTGGTCTTGTCAGTTCCAAAACAGAGTGCTGAGTGTCATCTGTCACATCTCTCAATAGTATCTAAATACAATTTCAGTGCTGGCTACAGAATGACATCATATCTGGTTATCTGATTCTGTGGCTCCCACACTACCCCCCTGACTAGAAGATGAGCTAGGATCTAGCACAGATGTGTCAC
The DNA here is from genome assembly GCF_019279795.1 of Protopterus annectens. NCBI lineage: Eukaryota > Metazoa > Chordata > Ceratodontiformes > Protopteridae > Protopterus > Protopterus annectens. The sequence goes on along the minus strand of NC_056733.1, from coordinate 220,390,489 downwards.
AATATACACCTAGAACTTTGCTAATGGTTATTCCAGAATCTGGAGATTGTAAAACAATTCCAACCCCTTCATCCTTCTTGTAGAGACTAACCAGCCTTTTTCTGGCACCCCAGGGTAGCAATTAGTTCACCACTAAGAACAATAAGAGTGGATCCCAGCCCAGACATTGTGTCTCTGGCTGCATTCGGGCCTCTGAAATAAAATCTTTATGGCCAAAACCAAGTCAGTTAACTTCAGGCTATTTTTCTTAAGGTTAGCTGGGCTGAGTTTAACCCCTTCCTTTCCGGCATTCTCTGTTAACATATATACATTTCAACAGTTACAATACAGTCTGACATATATGTATATTCCTCTTCTGTCCAGCAGGACTCACTGTTGATACATTTTTAACACAAGCATTTGTACAAATCAGTTTGATATTCAAATGTCATAAAATTCTTTACAAAACTGTAGTTATGCTGGCATATGTTACAAATGCACTGCCCTACTCTCTCTGGCATAGCTGGCACTACCTCACATCATCACAGCCCTCTTCAGCCTACCCTAGCTAAACTACTGGGTGAAGTGTGGTAATTGACTAAGAGTCAGTAGCAGGGACAAACACACAAACATATAAAATAGACAAAGACTGACAGGGCAGGTGCTGACACACTATGGTTGGGCAAAGACAGTGGATTAAGAAGAATAAAACATAACTATCTATGAAACGCCTTAAATGAATGGCATCACTGATATGCATATAAGTACTGCTGTATAAAGCTACAGTCTGATTACCTGCATGAGTTTCTGTTGTAAAATGCTGCTGTTGTGCTATTATGTGCTGTTTGTTCAGGGTGGATTCAGGTAGCAGTCCTGGAATTTACATACATACAGACATACATACATACATACATATATTTCAGGACAGGCCAATAATGCCATTCTAGCCTGCCAATCTACCAAATCTGTTATTCCCTTAATAAATGTCCAGGGTATTAAATATCTAAACTAGTGCAAATTTTAATGAAATTGGATAGTCTAGTGCATTTGCAATTGTGGCTATGACAGCTGTTGGTAGGAATAATTTGCTTATACAGTGCTGGGACAATATGGTGAGTTTGTGCCCACCTGCTGTTCTATACCTTTCCTGTTTTATGAGAACAGAAGGTATACAGGAATCAAACTGCAAAGGTCACACAAAGACTACCTGAATAACTATACTGCTCCTACACTGAAGAGCATTCAAACTGCATTACAAATATTTGAATATCTAAAGATACCTACTCTTACCTGTCCAGGGTGATACACATGCACACAGCTGTCAGACAGTATATTAATATACGTTCTTAACACAATTGTAATAATAGAAAGAATTTAAGTAATGCACACCCCACTATATAGAATGTCTTCCCATTTTCTTTCACTTTAGAAGACAATTCTCCTGCATGACCTTCAGTGTGTTAAATAAATATACCATTCAGCAGCAAGCCTACAGCACACTTAACTATGCAGGAAAGTTGTATATTTTTGTGTTGAGTGCACAGATATTTACAGTACATCTCATGTGCCTTTGCTCTGCCCTCTTATTCCCACCAGCTAAAAAGGCCAGAATGGTGTACTGCAGGTCACTTTGTTAGAGCATGCACTATTCACCAAAGTGGGGCATGCCAGGGTCATCAGACAGTGCTCTGGCAAGAATATGCCATGCATTCTGGTCCTTATGCACCAAATAAAGAAACATTTTGGTTTTCTTGCTGTACTACTGGGTTGCTCTGCCACAATCATTGCCCTTAAAAGCCATGGCCATATACCAGGTCTTATTCTAGAGAACTATAGAAGGTCTCTCACAGTCATGCCCATTGATTGTTTTGGCATATGATGCACAACATAAGGCATCTCAGTAGTGTGACCTGTAACTGGGTGCCCATCATGTAGCACTAAAAATGATGGCATGGCAAGGTGGTATAAAGCTGTAAAGCACAGCATTAACTATATGCACTACATGCATCTTGCCTAACTATGATAGCAGATTTGCACCTCCATGGGCTCCAAAAGGAATATATTGCAAGATTTTTACGTTAGAGCCATTAACCTATCCACGCATGCTCAATGTGTTTCACAGGTCCTCATGCGATTGCCAGAGTCTGAGGTAGCCTGTTATCAAAAACTGGTTCACAGGCATGATATAAATCAGTCTATTCAGTAATATTCACCAGGTGGTGGCCAATTAACATAAATGTCTTGCTCAGTGCCTCACTAATTTATGTGGTCAATATCTTGCCAGCCACCATGAGCCCCATTGCTCTACGGAAGGTTACTGAGTGGCAATCTGTCAAACTGTAGTCACAAGTGCAGAAACTTTCTTTATAAGGAGATGCGATTCTTTTTGATACAAGTTTAAACTTCAAAATTTGTACTTACATGCTGCCTCCAGCAGGAATGTTCATGTAAAACTGTACAGGCAATGTGCTGAGTAAAGTGCGTGTTCTAATATTTGTAAGCTACAGATTTATTCAAGGGCAGTCATCTCATGTGTATCAATCAAAAGGGAATTATGTTAAGCTAAATGGCTGCATGCTAATGAGCACTTCAGTAATGAAGTTCCACAACATATATTTCTTAAATGACTTTGTCTTGTCAGTGTGAAACATAGTACAAATACAATTATAGAATTGTAAGTAATTTGCACAGTTATTCTTACATGACATGTATGATATACTTTATTCTATTTTACCATTTTCATTGTGCACTTTTAATGGACTGGCCCCCTTTAAGAGGATGAAATTTGTTTTTCAATTATATATTGGGTAGGAGGTGCTGAGGTCGATTCCTGTAAGGGGATTGTCTGAAGGGAGTTTTTAAAGGTCACAAGCAACCTGTAAGTTTTTCATTTTGAAAAAGTCTCTGTAAGGACTAAAGCACTAAGTTTTTAACTTTGAAAAAGTCCTCTGCAAGCACAAAAGCACTCATTTCTTGTTTTGTGTTATCAGTTTGTTTTAATAAATTGCAGAATGGTTTGCAGCTCTTCACTTTATTGTTTTTTTTGTACATGTACAATATAAACACAGAAGAGGTACATGCAGCTACTTGCTACACTCTGTAGCTGAAATGTTTGGCTCTCTACCACTGAAGGAAGTACCTCTATTGCGCCTGCAGGCATTCTGTCCTTATACAGACTATGTCCATTTATGCACCCATTGTCCCTGCTTGTATAAGCAGTCAAACTAGCTGCCTATGCATACATATCTGTGTAGTCAAAGGCATTACAATACTCACACAGAGAAGAGAGTGGGTAGACACTGGTCATCATCAGCTACACAGGTGGGGGGGCAATAATAGGTGACCACAACACTTTGATATGGAATATGGTCATTGGAGGTGAACATGGTAATCACATCCTCTGGAAGGTGTAGGGGATGTCAAGAATTACATCTTCCAAGTGTTGTGATCAAGCTGCTATAACATGATGACCATTGTTAGTGTCCATGTTGTCTTGAAGCACTGGGAGTTGATGCTGTCCTTAGCAGAGAAGGAGTAAGAACTACAGGACCATGCATCTGCACCCTGACAGGGAGTACAATGGTAGTGTGCTCATCTTAATGTGTACACAGTCTCTGTACCATTTATGTAGTGTAGCCATAGCCACAGCCCCTCTTTATGCAACTGGTTAGCAGCTGCAGTTAGTGCTACACACTGCCTCCCCCCATTTATGTGCTTATGCTATGGCCACAGCATTCAGCACTTATACTCCTCTTTACCAGTTGCAGTCAGTGCTATGGACAGCCCCCCTCCCATTTACATACTGCAGCCATGCTTCAACATATGGCCCTATTCTCCTCTATTCCTTACAGCATATCCTTCACTAGATTCCTAAAGCACATAGTCTCCAACAACCCCACCCCTGCAATAGGCAAATAGAACAATGCTGTGTTAGTGTCATGGGCTTCCAGATACACATACACCACCACATCTGCCTCAGTGTCACTGACAAGTACCACAAAGTTTTTTGTTCTTGCTGAGGTACTTTACAAAGCAAGGCTCCTTCCTTAACTCTGTGAAGCTCCAAGCCTATTGAAGCCTTACTGGAATTCCTGTGTTTCACAGCTGTGTAGTACTGAATTATGCCATTCAAACTGGTTTTGTTGCTTTACTTTATATCACACTAACAAAAGCCAGTTATTGTGGCAGCTATGCTAATAAAGCTAGTTAGCTTCACTGCCTCTGAACCATTACCACTATACAATGTGATATCTGGAATGGTGGCATTAGTGCTACACATCATGGTGACCATGAACATGTGACCAATACGACCATGCATACGGCATGTTCACATCTGTGATACCAAGATCCAGCACTATGGCCACATCTTATCATCAGAGTACAGCTCTATGAACATGAATTAGTGCCATATGATTTGCATATGTATGTTCGTGTTCAGTTGGATATCATTTTGCTCCCTGAATATGACTGTCTTCTGCTATATAAACTATTGTATATGAATACACCAGAAAAAGGAAAAACATAGAGTCGAGGAAAAAAAATTAAATGCCATAAAAAAACTCTTGAAAATGTCTCTATATAACTTAAATGCTTTTGTCTCAGACATAAAACTACAGCATCTTCAGAACAAAAGAAAATGAAGTAAGCCAATTATTTAAACACTCTGTAATTAAACATCTAGTCATAGTCATAACTGATTATTACTGAATTACAAAAATAATTAGTGTAAAAATCTTAAGAGGGAGACAATATAAATATATACATTTAAAATTATTTATACTGCCAAATACTTCTCAAGCTCATGTTTTTATTTAAACTGAGAAGACTCCCTGCATTAAAATCTCATGTGCCTAATACCTTATGCTCTACTAAGTTTTCAAGGTCTCACTCTCTCAGCCCCAGTGTGACCACATCCACAAAGGAAAAACATAAACCGCTTGCCCATGTACCATATTCTCATGTGATTGTATAAGGCATTATCATCATTCTTGGATTTAATATATCTCCCAGAGATTGCAGCTCCTCTGGAATAAACTCCCAATTCACGTGAACCAGAGCTCCTCAATGACCCTATTTAAGTGCAACCTAGACAATTGGATGGGAGACTGTAAATTCACCATGGGGGTGGCACCTACTTCCCTCATGGACAGGAGCAGTTGTTGCTGATCATAAACTCTCTCTCTCTGCAAATAAAGGCAATCTAACTATGATCAATGAATTACTATTGTTGGAGTATCACTCCAACATCTAAACTGGCTAGAACTTCCTCAACATCTAACATACTTGCAACTAAACACAGCTCATAAGCTTATCTATAAGCCTTCTAGCTGTCCTGCCCTTTCCTCTCTGTTCACCATGTATCACCAAAATAGACCCCTGGATCAGTCAAACAGATGCTCCTTAATGTAGCAAAACCTAATCTTTCCACTGGTCAAATGCGTTACCCATATGCACTACCCAAACTATGGAATGCTCTCCCTCCTTCAGTTAGGTCTACTAGCAACCCTGAATGCTTTAAGACTTTGCTGAAACAACACCTGTTCTCCCATTGGCTATTTACATGTACCAGCACTGACTATAAAAAAAAACAATATTCCTAGCCTTCATACTTTTCCACCCCATCTCACGTATAGCTCAGACTCCTCATATATACATTCAGTGCTTCCAACTTACTCAGTCCAACATGTGCCACCCAGCCACACATAACCTACTACATCAGTTACCTACCATATCTTCTAGCTCTAAGACTATAACTTACTGTCAGAATCTTTAATCTGCTGACTTCCATCTTTCCCTGTCTACTGCAAAACTGCAACACTGCATTGTTCACACATTCGCTATTATCCCAGGTCATCAATTGTATTCTTGTTCATAGGTTCATAGGGGTGTACTAGGCTAATGGCCCTGGAGCCTTTACAAGCCTACCCCATAGAAGTGCCCTGGCATTGTGCTGTCTGACGTTAGTTCCCAGTGCCTCTATCAAGTAGGGCCACTGGAGTGATCCCGGGGTGAACTTTCTATTACCCATCCACTCATCAAGATTTCTCTTGAAGACGGACAGCGAGGTGCTCTGCTTGATTTGTATGGAAAGTCTATTCCAGAGCATGGGCAGTCTCTGGGTGAGGTACCTGTCCCTCCAGCATGTTCTGTTGATTGTGTTAATGAGACTGAGGTCTCTGGAGTGTGTGGTGTGGAGGGATTGGGATTTCTTTAGATGTAGCATTTCTAACAGAGCTGGGTCAGACATGGCTTTGTAAGGCAGGCAAAGATCTCCTCTAAGTAGGCATTATGAGACAGAGAATAGCTGGAGTCTTTTGAGTCTTTCCGGTTAGAACATGTGTTTAATGCCTAGGATCCCCTTCGTGAGGTACTTCTGTTGCCTCTCCAGCTGTTGCAGGTGTCTAGTGAGGTACATGCCAAATGGGGCGTTATACGAAATGATTGGTCTAATGAGGGAAGAGTAGAGAGAGAGAGACAATGACCTTTTTCTTCCTGGATGCAAAACCCTTGGTAATGAGATGTGCCACATAGAAGGACTTTCTGACCACAGTGGCAATGTGGTGGTTGAAGGAGAGGTTGCTGTCAGCCTGCATCCCCAGATCTCTTATAACACCTTCAGTGTTCAGTAGGCTCCCATCAATGTGGTAATTAGTGGGAACTGAGTTTTTACCAAAGGGATGATGACACATTTTTTGGCATTAAGCTTAAGGCCATAGTTTTGACACCAGACATTGGTCTCAGTGAGGCCTTTCTGTAGGATGTCTACATCACTTGGAGATTTAATAATGGCTCCCAGCTTGCAGTCATCTGTGAACTTGGTCAGCCAGAGTCCCTTTGTGTTGGCCTGGACTTCTGAGAAGTCGATGCCGAACAAGAGAGGACTCAGGACTGATCCCTGTGGGACTCCACTCGTGACTGGTCGGCAGTCTGACTTGGAGTCTACTACTTTCACACTGTGTGTTCTATCTGTGAGCCAATTTGCAACCCACCTAGTGATATAGGGGTTGATGGCTAGTTTGATGAGTTTATCAATAATTCCTGAGAGATGAATGGTATCAAAGGCCTTGGCCAGATCGAGGTAGGCTGTATGCACTGCCTTATCTTCATCCATAGCCCTGGTGAGTGACTCAAAGAAGTCAACCAGGTTGAGCAGGCATGATCTCCCTTTCACAAAGCCAAATTGTGTGGGGTTTAGAGTTTGTAGATTTCCTATATCTTTGTTAATCAGGGCCATGATGATGCACTCTATAGCTTTACATATCAGACTCGTCAGGCTAATAGGGTGATAATTCCCAGGGTCTGTAGTTTCTCCCCCTTTATGGACAGGGATGACTGTAGCAGTGCGCCATTCGGTAGGGACAAAGCCTGAGGTGAGGCTGTGGCTGAACAGGGCACACAGATGTGGTGCCAGTTCACTTTGTAGTTCATGTACAACACAGCCAGGGATATTATTGGGTCCCATGGAAGCTGTATTCTTGGCCTTGGACAATGCAGCTTTAACCTGTGCTGCAGTAATGCTGAGTGCCTGGCATTCTTCCGGTGTTGTGATTGGTCCTTTATGGGGGAGAGAGGGGTAAAGTTGGCACTGAATCTGTCAACCAGTATGTTGGCAATATCTGTTGGCTCAGTATAGGAGGTACCATTGTGCAGTAACTCAGAGCAAATCTGGGTATTGCTGTGGAGGTTCTTGATATAACTATAGAAGACTTTGTGATTGTTTTTAGTGTCTGCCGCAATTCTGCTTTCATAGCTGGCTTTAGAGGATTTGATGAGGGATCTCAACTTTTTGTTGAGGCTAATAAGGGAGTTTTTCCTGTCTTGGGACTTCACCTTTTTCTGCAACAGTTTCCTCCTTCTGTTGTAGAGTTTATTAATGGCAGGGGACCACCAGATTGGCTTCCATTTTTTGGAGGAGAGTGTCTTGGTCTTGTTGGGTATGGCTAGTTCCATACATTTATGTACATGTTCTTACAGTGCATTGGTGTATGATTCGGCAGTCATGCAGCTATGTTCCATTGGCATGGGTGCTGTGAAGTTAGCCACCTCTGTTTTTAGGAGCCCAAAGTCAGCTTTGGAGAAGTTTTTCAAGGTGGTTGCCTTTGCGGGGGGTGTGGGTGAGATGTGGATTTCCATGGTGATTAGTTTATGGTCAGATCTGAGCAGGGAGGGATTGACTACTGGTGTAGAGCAACGGTCGCCCATGTTAGTAATAACCACGTCAAGGATGTTGCTTCCTCTAGTAGAGGTCAGAATGAGCTGGTCCAGGGCATTGGAATTGATAAATTCCAGGAAGCGTTGGGCCAGTGTATTGGTGCTTGAGTAGTTTTCCCAGCTGATGGAGGGGTAGTTTAAGTCTCCTAGCATGAGAGTGTTGAGCTGGACCTTGATAGATTCCAGGGTGCTTAGAAACATGGAGTGAGAGTCTAGGGACATGGTTGGCAACCTATAGCAGGCTATGACCTGGATCACCATTTTACCCAATGTTAGTTGTACCTGACGTATCTCAGATGCGTTATGCTGGGCTAGTAGTCTGTTGGTGTGCATATCCTTTATGAATATGGAGACACTACTGCCTTTGGAGCAACGGTCTATGTTTTGGGGCCAAAAGGTGTGGAATGAGTTATAGCCTGGTAGTGCAGGGGTGCTTTCTGCCACTTTAAACCAGGTCTCTGTTATAGCACAACTGTCGATGTTCTCCATTTTGAGGAGTGCTTTGAGTGAGTGCATATTGAGATTTAGACTTCTAGTGTTGACGAGCATGAGCCTCAGAATTGCATTTATTTATAGCTATTACGGTGGTAATTTGGTCTTTGGAACATCGCCTAAAAAAGGCACTATAGAGCTGGCCATCTTTGACAAAGCATTGAGGTCTGTCAATCATGTCATTCCAAGTGGACAGATACTGGATCCCCTTAGAATGACACCAGAAACTTAGCCAATTGTTGAAGTCAATCATTTTTGTTATATGAGGATCTTTTTGGGTGACGGTAGGATACTGCCCAGGGCTAGGATCATACCTGCCTGGGCCACATAATCCAAGAGCTCCACAATTTCTCTTTTCATGTAGTCCAGGAAGGTGCATCTCAGGTCATTCACACCCACATGGGCAATGACAGAGTCATACTTGTACTTGTTGTGGAGTGACCTGAGTGCGTGTGTTATGTGTCAGATTCTGGCACCTGATAGACAGCTGACTGTTACCTTCTCCTTATTCAACCTAGTTAGTGGGACATCTGTGTGCCTCACTACTGAGTCACCTATGATTAGTGTATTGGGCAAGGTTTTTAGTCTTATGGGATTAGGTTGATGGGTGCACTGTGGAGGTGAGCTATGTGTCCTGTGGTTTGTGCTGTGTTGTAGTGGTCAAGTGCAGTTCTGTCTTGGAGGTCTCTGCTGTTTGGGTAAATTTCTATTGAGAGCTTCCGTGAAGGTGGGTGTGTGGTTTGTGTTTTTGTGTGAGAGATGTGATGGTGGGTGTTCTGGAGGGCTATGTGTTCCATGTGGTGTGGTGCAGGTGTTGACCTTCTCCTGTTGACCAGCTAGTCTGGTCTTGGCTGGAGAGTGCATAGCTTCCAATTTGGTGATATAAGTCCATCTCTCACGAGTCTGAGTGTTGGGAGGTAAGAGGAGAGGGTTGTTTGGCTTGCATACTTAATACTAGTTATATTAATGTTATATTTTATCTATTTTATTGTATTATCTATTCTGTAATGTGTTCTGTAACATCACTGCTTGATTTCTATATTTTGATTCCGTAGCTTTATCATGTTGTTTGTTTTTGGAGCTTTTCTCCCTGGGCCTCTACTGAAAATGGGCTCACCCTGGCCCAGTAGAACTCCCAGTAAACAAATGCAAATAAACAAACAAATAAATAAATAAATATGGAACACGGGTATAACATGGCTAGTGACTTGTAAAGGCCCTATGGCCATTAGTCTAGTAACCTCCTATGAACCTATGAACATGTGTACAGAGATGCATTAAGACAACCTCTGTATGGATTTACACATGTAAAAGCTGCCACAGCCATCACAACTAGTCACAGTAACCCATGCCACATGGGTTACAAACATAATGCCCTTGTACACCAATAGTCCTGTTTTAATACAGTCAATTTTTAAATTAGGGCCAGTAGCTAAGTATTTGCACTACATACAAAAGACATACTTGTAAGTAACCCATGCTTTTCTAGCCTCATATGGCACTATATCCATCCTGTTCAAAAATTTGTTTTAAATTACTGTCCTTTGTATTAATAGAAATGAGACTTCGACCAAAAGAATTATATATACTAGTTATTTTGGATGACCTCTTTAGTTTCTTCGGAATCAAGACTATATGTTATCTTCATGGTACTAGTGTACTGATCATTTTGTTTTTTATGTGTATTTACCAAATTTATATCAGTATGTAAAACAAGACGCAGACTTTTATTATCTGCATTCCATAACATCCTGTGTTATATCCTGCACATTTTCCAACATTAAATAACTCCAGTTGTATGAAAGAGGATTACTGATACATGACAGATCTTGGACTCCTTCCCCATGTTTCTGCATAAGGTCCATGTCTGGTGAGCTTTGTATGTTGTTATGAATACTCCTAGAACTCAGTTCTTCTTGCATAATTTTCAGACAGTATGCTACTTTTCAAAAGTTTGTTTATACTTATGCCCTCCCCCTTTCTTTTCAGGGGAATCTTTTAGTAAAGTAGACCTTTATCCTTACTACACTACATTTATTAGAGTTTTTTTCACAAATGGGTACTTCAGGTTTTCTGCAGTTGTTACAGCCTTTTCCAAGGGCATTGATTTGCATGTTACTTCTATTAAGCTTTCTCTTAGGCTAAAAAAGGAGCAAGAACATGCAGTGCATTCTGTTTTATTTCAAGCTTCCCAAATCCCCATAGCTTGAGAACATATATCTATAGGCTTACAGGGACACCCCATTACTCAAAAAGATTGGGACAAGGATTAACATAAATTTTTAGCAAATGTGACAATAATCTAGTAATTTCTGCAGCAACGATCTTATAAAAGCCCTACTTTTATGATGAGCACATTCATATACCCGTACTGCAAAATATATTTTTTTTCATATTGAAGTTGCTTTCTACATTTATGTAATTTGGCAAAGAACGGCATACCCTGGGATTCAGAAAGGCTTACTGCACTGCAGAAGCCTTTACTACAAAGATTTCAAGTGTATGGAAAGCATGATTCTGAAACAGCTCTCTCACCACGGCGTTACCTGGGCATTGGTCATAGTGCACACACAGGGGGTCTTGCTGATGAAACAGAATGCAAATGCAGCAGTCCAGGGACATGAAGAAAGTTAAATAGTCATATGCTCTCAATGGTAAATGCTGCTGGCATGGGAATAACATGGCAGAGTGCTTTAGGGAATTTCTGTACTGAGTTATTTTTCTTAAAAGAAAGAAAAAGTGTACACTGTGTTTTTATGCCATTAAAAGATGGTGTAGACCCTATTTGCTGCTATGGATTAGCCATGACTAGAAGTGTGGCCACAAGTAGGTATCACATAGCCAACCATGTGTATTTATATTTATATATAGAACCCAAGAAGTTAGGGTGGGTGGCTCTGCCTCCTCCAAAAGATCTGCCTCTAGTGGCATACCCCAGGTTTCAGTCCTTGCACGACTCCTGTTTAGCATTTACTTCTCAGAGGTAAAAGCTAATGTCAAGGGTGTATGCTAACCACGTTTGCAGATGACTGAAAACTTGGTGCCATCATAAGCTCTCCAGAAGACACCAAGGTCCTCCAAGATGGCTTCACCCAAACAAATAGCTGGTGTTAAAACAGTAGCCTAAAACTAAATGCCAAACATGTATGACAGTATTCTTCTGCATGCATGACATTCCTTGTAGCTATCACATCAACTACACATTTCTGAAAATGAATCCAGTAGTTAGTGGCCTAGGAACCTATATAGACAATGAACTGTCCTTCAATCACCATTTATCCACTATTGTAAGAAAGACATTCTTCATTATGCAGCTTAATTGTAAGGGTATGGCATCCAGGTCTACAGATATGATTATTGCATTGTATTTGGCACTTAACGGTTACACATTTTGAATAATCACAACATTTTCTCACCAAGAAAATCAAGAGTCTAAATCATAAATGCTACACTCACCTTCTCAATGCTCTGTCCCTCTTCTCAGTATTTTACAGTCTACTGAGGGGCGACCTCAACCTCATTTACGGACCCTCAACTGGCCCCATCCTTTCAGGCCTACTACATATCCAGATGTCCATTTGTGGCATAGACACATACTCAAGAGATCTTAATCTCTTTTACAATTTAAATAGAACATGTTGGAGGGATAGATATGTATCAAAGGGAATACCACTCCTCTGGAATTGTCTTTCTGTCCACATAAAGGAACGTACATTTCTGACTCTGTTCCAGTGTATTCTAGATGAATAGATGGGAAACTACAATTTAACCCCTGCCTTAGTACTGTTGTCCCTTATGACTAGGGGTTACATGTAAATATCTGGGTTTTGGGCTAGTCGTACTTATTATACAAGGGCTATAAACTTCTTGGGAATGCATGACTAGGCTTCAAAAAGATCCTCATATATCAATAGCTTAGTAAGAACCTATAAATCTATTAACTTCTACATGTATGAATCTGTGTATGCAAATCTGCAGGTGTGTGAATGTGACTGCATGGACATGAGTGTGTGTGTGTATTTGCATGGTGGGAGTTGACTATGCAGCCATGATGCATGGACTGGTAAGGAGAACACTAGCATGGTCGGGTCTGAGAGTGCAATGCTGTATTCAGAGACTGGGTAATTAGCCCCTAATTAAATGTTTCTCTGTCAGTATTACATTGTCTCTGAATCACAGACTATATTCATCTTGCTACATGGCACTTGCAAATTAGCTATCACTGATAGTGATAATCTCTCTGAATCCTAGTGATAGTTTTGTATTTTATTTTGTAACAAACACATATGAGTTACTTTGAAATTAAACTAGGTAACAGAGACATATCATTGTGCAAAACAAAAGTTTTATCATGCAAATCTGTAGGTATAAGTGGTGTTCATTGTAAATGAACATTCTGCTGTTTTTATATTGAGCAAAAGGGACACAAGGAACTGGCTTTTTTTCAAATCTCCAGACACATAAATAACCTTAAAAGAAAAAAGATGATAGCAAGGTACTGCAACCAGAAAATTTGATCAGTATTCAGTTACAAAAATACTGCTATTTTTATAATTTATATTCCTTATTTTTTTCTGTAAATGAGCATGGAAAATAAAGCAAATTTACTTTGCCACATATTTTAAACAAACAAATGTGAATAACTTTGAAAAAGAAATCATATACAGAGTAATGTTAGCATAAACGCTGTTTAGCTTCTGGCTAGTTGCGAAATTGGTTTGTTTAATTTTATGGCATTTTAAATTTTGTTAAATTTGTGAAGCAAGCAAGAAAGAAAATCATATTTTCCATTGGATGTTCTTTTTAAAAATACAGTCTTTACATTAAGAGAATAATAACCTGGCCCTGTAGTGCATTAAGATGGAGTCCTGACTGCAACACAGGCAACCGGGATTCTGTTAGTGGCCCCCAAGCATTGGAGAAGCCAGACAAGGATGAGTAGGAATGAAGGTGTGTGAGCAATATGCCTGCACCTTGCACTGTGTGGGTTGTGTTTTTAGCCAGTCTGATCCAGTCCATTTTTAAAGAATTTAGTTTCTGTATAATGCCAACATGGTGAATGGTGTTAAAGGGCTTAGCCTGGTCAAGATATGTCTTGTGCACTACATGGCCACCATTTACAACCTCCATAGCTCTTACAAAGAAGTTTACCAGATTTAATTGACAAGATCTACACTTAAAGCCAAACTGTTGGGGTTCAAGTCAAATAAGATTCTTGATATCGCAGTTTATGAAATCAATTATAATATGTGCCATGGCTTTACAGATGAGGCTTATAAGACTGATACATCTGTAATCAGTGTCAGTGGCTCAACAGGTACCACACTTGCCACTGGTGCAGATGGCTGTGGGTTCTATTTCCATTCTAGGTAGCGTGATTGCTAACACTGTAGTGCAGCATAAGGGGGGTGCTGCACTCCTGGGTATGCCAACATTTGTATGAAACTTTAAACTGAGGCCCCATCTGCTTGAGTTGGTGGTAGCTCAAGAGGATGTAAAAGATCCCATGGTACCCATTGAAAAGAGTAGGGGAAGTTCCCCAGTGCCTTGGCCAAATTTCCCCTTGTAGTATAAATACCACTTCAGGTCTCCCCTGAAAAGAGGTTTCAAACCCAGTACGACTAACCTGGTCAACAAAGGACAAATAAAAAACAAATAAATAAATCACCCAAATCGGTTGTAAAACCACCATTATGGAGGGGCTTTATCACTGCAGTACACCACTCATCAGGGATGAAACCAGTAGCTAAGGTTAGGTTGAACAGTTTAAGGAGTGTGTCTGCAAGAGCATGTTTAACACTGTTAATTAAGTAACCCATTATTTTATTAGGTCCCATGAAAGGAATATTGTCAGTCCTGGTTAGAACTTTCAGTGAATGATCTTTAGAGATAATTTGGTGAGTAAGCGATCCATGTATTGTAGGGCTTTGGGGAGAGGTCTCAGGGGTGAAATTGGCACTAAATGTGTTTGTAAGAGTGTTGGTACTATATTAGGTTAGAATACAAGGCATCATTATAAGTTCAGAGCAATGTGGGGTATTGTTTCTTAAACTTCTAACATATCTAAAGAAGGATTTATATTTATCTTTGGCTTCAGAGACCAACCTAAGTTCATGTGGTCTTTTAGTGGATCTGATAATGTTTTTCTTTTTTGTAATGTTTTTCATATTTTTCTTGAGGAGAGAAGTTTTCTATATGCTATATAGCTATTTTTTAGCTAATTAATTACTAGGCTAGCTTTCTTAATAAGGCATTCTAAGCCTAGCTAATTTCCCTCACAAAGGTGTGAGTCAAACACCTTAACCATTCTACTAACCCAATGTAATTTAAAGAGTTCTTTCTTTTGTTGTAAAGTTTATTTATTTGTTTATTAGCATTTGTTTGCCAGGAAAGTCCAACTGGGCTATGACAGGTGCCTTTTAAGCTGCAGTCTAGGGAGAAAAACTCAACATTAACCGATCTTACAAGATACCATACTGTATAATACAACACAATGCAAAACAGCAAATGTTGACTATCACATACAAGATAGAAAAATTATTATATAAAAACTGAGATAGATCTTATAAATCGTTATATTCCACAGAGTTATGTTCAGTTTTACCAAGCAACAATGATAATGTTAAGAACTTCCAACAGGTTAATGGACAAGTATAAAAGAGTGGGTAGGGCATTACTACTAGATAGCATATTGTTTGGTAAAAAACAAATTTCTAGGTGTGACTAAGCTACTGTATCTTCTAATGAAAGCCCAAAGTCTTACATTATGCAAGAAGACTAAATGAACACTGCAGAAAGAGGACAGCTCAATAGAGTTGTATCAAGGTTTAGTCAGTAAAAGAGTGATAGGAGATTCATTTGTAATCCAAGAGGTGGGTGCTAAGGTTTGCTCTGAAGTATTTTGGATTTATGATTTTTCTTAGGTTTTATGGGAGAGTATTCCTACATGTGGGTACATGTGAAGACTGCATTGCTTCACCATGTTTACTGTTTGGTCTATGGACTTAGGCAAGATGTGTGTCCTTAGACCTAAGAAATCAGTGTTGGGCATTTGTTTGGGTGATGAGGTATACTTTGGGCCAGTCTAAGTTGACTGAATTTTTGATAGTTGGGGAATTCCAACCAGTTTATTTGGCTGAGATAGTTGGTCTTTACCTGGAAGGTGGGTTCCAAATTTTGCCATTTTATTATAACATAGTTCCAGTTTTGTTAAAATGGAGGAGTTGACATTTGGGAATAGGGAACAGGCATATAAGAGAGTTGTCAATAGACATGAGAAGGCAATAGTCTTTCTAGATTGCAAGGTGAAGTAGGGAGATGCTTTTTGGAGAAGACCTCATTTTATTTTGGTCTTTATAGTATTTTAAATTTTAAGTCAAATTTCTGATTATCATCTATCGTGACCCCAAGTAATTTAGCATGTATAATAACACTAGTGTAGTGTTTTGGGCAGATGATACATTAAAGATATTTTTGTGGTCAGAGTATTGTTTTCAGATGAAAAGTAGATTTTTTTGTTTTGTTTAGGTTCAGCAGAAGATTAGACATATTCAGAAAAAAAATGATGGAGGAGTAGGATTGTTGTGTAACAGTTTGCAATGATGGCATGCTTGGAGCTGAGTAAATTAAAGTGGAGTTACCTGCATTCTATACTATGGAGCCATGCCCCACTGCAATGAGCAGGTTGTTTATAAACATATTAATGAGGAGAGGACCTATGACTGAGCCATGAGAGACACCAATGGTTGTGGGCAAGTAGGATGAGTTGTTGATGATTGTGTCCTATCTAAGAAAATGTTTTTAAACCATGTTAGGGTAGAGGTGGACAGACCAAGGAAGAGTAATGTTTGTAGTAGTTTAGTATGAGAGATCCAGCAATGTTCAAGAGAGTAGTTTACCTTCCTTGTTAAGTTGATTTATTGTGCTGTGGAAGGAGAGAAGAGCTGTAGTGGTGCAATGTGAAAGGCAAAACCATGCTGGTTGGGAGAGAGACTAGGTCATTATCTACAAAATACTTTAGTAGTTGGGAAAATATGAATCTTTCAAGAATTTTTGACAAGGCAGAGAGCATAGCTATTGTCAATAGCTGGGAAATTCCACTGATTTTCCTCCTTTATATTGTAGTAGTGGACCACCAGGGTGGTTTATTTTTGAATGTCACATGATAGTTGGTTCTGGTAGGGCATTATGATTTTCATTTGGATGGCACAGTGGTGCAGCGGTTGCATTGTTGCCTCACAGCAAGAGGTTCTCTGGTTCAATTCTCAGCTGGGATGCCTTCTATGCGGACTCTCCATATTCTCCCTGCATTCGTGTGGGTTTCCTCTGGGGGCTCCGGTTTCCTCCTACGTTACAAAGATGTGTCTGGAGCATTTCTCCCCAGGCCTCCACTAAAAATTGGCTTTGGTCCAATCCAAGTCAGACTTTCCCAGTTAACAAATGTTAAATAAATAAATAAAAATTTGTACTGTGAATGTGAAGGGATTGTATTCACTTGTATGAATCCTATGTACTTCAGCTAAAAATAATATGCAGTCCTTGGATCCTATATTTTAGGCTTATACCTGCAATTTTGTTTTCAGTAATTTTTTTACTCCTAGTAGTGCCGTGACCATTTGGCTCCCCTCTACCTGACTTGCCCAACAGCATCATTACCTTCAAACAATTAAACCATTAATTCCATGGTGGGGGTGAGGCACTCCTGAGCTAGGAAAGATTCCTATGACCCATTCATTCTTGCCTGGGAGACTTTATTAGGGCTTTGTTAGCCCATTCATTTCCCCAATGATGAAAGTCAGTGTTAGAGAGCAAGCCAGCTTATTGGTCTGGTAGGGCAGCATACCCTCCCCTGGTGGAGCACTTCCCCCACCTTATGGCAGCTTACAGAGGAGGAGGAGAATGCCTCTCTTGGATTATTTGTTTGCACAGATGCAGCACATGCTCACAGAGTCATACTGCACAGGCACAACATGTATAGTAGAAATAAAACAAAGGCACCAAGTGTCAAGGCTGAGGACTAAAAAACTTTAATATCAAACGTTTAGGTATAAAAGAGTAAGCGCTTTCACAATGTCTAAGATCTCTTCATCAGACTGAATGAATTGCCACATATCACATCAATTTATATCAGTTGGAAACCAGTCAATGAATTTTAGACAATTTAAAGTGACTGAGCATAAACACAAAAATTGAAAACTATTAAAACATGCATCTTGCAATGTTCAGATAATACTACAGAACATTTTAAAAACAACATATGTGTATATACATATGGATACACATCCAGTAATAAAATCGAACAAAGAACCTTAGAGTCCTCAGCCTTGACCCTTGGTGCCTTTGTTTTATTTCTACTACTACGTTTTGCTTATTGGCACCAGTGGTATTTTTGGTCCTGTTTCATTGCTGCTTCTACAACATGTATAGTTCCTACTAGGTGTCACTCAAGTGGTTAGACAGATCCTCTTCCTCTCCTCAGGGTGGGCAAGCTGACAGCAGCTGCTCACTACCCATCCTTCCCTACCTGCTCCTAAAGGCACCGAACTGCTAGATAAACATAAGGCTGTGTCACAGTCAGGGCTTTATCCCTGTTCTCCAGAGAGCTGCATTTGCCTTTCTTTCTTATCCTTATGACCTGAAATCCCAAATTACCCTCTAGACCAAGAGCAGCCCTTGGGAGGGGAGTACAAAGAAGAAACAAACCAACAGCAGAGACCTAACTAGCCACACACCTGGTCTGGCTGAAATGCAGACATACTATTCCTGCTGATCCAAACATTACCCAGTGCCTGTTAATTTTACATGTGACATGCTTGTGTATCAGGACCTTGCTGTTATCCTTCCAACAGGATGGGTAAGTCATCATTGGTCATTCAGTCCCAGCTTTCCTGGCCATCTCTGGCAGTGCTTTGGTTGACCAATGAAACTTTCATCATCTGTGTCATTGTTGAGGCTCCATCCCGCTGTGCCATGGACCTAATAATTGTAGCTGTATGGAAGCGTGCATGTGTGAGTGTGTGTGTGTGTGTGTGTGTGTGTGTGTGTGTGTGTGTGTGTGTGTGTGTGTGTGTGTGTGTGTGTGTGTAAATGTATACTTGTGTATAAAAAAATATGTATAGATATATATGTGTGTGTGTGTGTGTGTGTGTGTGTGTGTGTGTGTGTGTGTGTGTGTGTGTGTGTGTGTGTGTGTATCTAGCTATCTGTGTGTGTGTGTGTGTGTGTGTGTGTGTGTATATATATATATATATATATATATATATATATATATATATATATATATATATATATATATATAGATCTACTTCAGATTATCAGAGTTTAAAAACTTTGAATTTCATATGGCCGGGACCATATGATCGAAGTTTCAAAACTTCAAACACCTGAAAGAAAAATAAAAACAAAACAAAAAAAAAATTCCTGGATGTTTTTTCAGGGAGTCAAGTACCCCACACCCCCTGCTATTTAAATATACAAACTCTAAGATTGCACTACAGCGAGGAAAAGGGAAAATTTCCTGTTCCACACTGTATGGAGATCTCCGTTCAGAATGCTCAAAGTTTTAAAACTTCAATCATATGGTATGAAATTCATAGGATTATAGGAAGTTACTAGGCCATTGGCCCTAAGACCCTTATGAGCCTAACCAAGACTTTAGCCCATGTTTAGACAAGTCATCACCAAAAGCACCTGTCCAGCAGGGACACGGGTGGAATCCCAGGGGTGTATTTTCTGTTTTCCATCCAGTTATCCAGGTTGCGCTTGAAAAGGGACAATGAGGTACTCTGCTTGACATGGAGAGGTAGTCTATTCCACAGATGGGGAGTCTCTGGGACACAAATCTGTTCTACCAACAAGTCCTATTGATGTTACAGACCAGGTTGAGGTCACCCGTGCGGGTTACTCGAGTGGAGCTTGACTTGCGGATATGCAGCAGTCCCATCAAGGTGGGGTCTGAGATTGCTTTGAGTGCCAGACAGAGGTCACCTCTGAGGAGTCTGTATGAAACTGAGTAGAGGGACAGGGCTTTTAGCCTATCTGTGTAGGGATACTTCTGTTGAGGAACCTCTGTGGTCTGTCCAGCTGCTGCATGTGTTTTGTGAGGTACATGCCGAAGGGGACATTGTACTCAATAATTGTCCTTATAAGGGAAAAATACAGGGATGTTATGACCGCCTTGTCCCTGGATGAGATACCCTTACTTATGAGGTACACCGTATAGAAAACTTTCCGTACAACGGATGCAACATGGTGATCAAAAGTCAGGTTGCATCAACCTGGGTGCCCAAATCCCTCATGACTGATTGCATGCTTCGAACATTGTTAATAATGCAATAATATGTGGGGACATCACTCTTCCCAAAGGGGATGATGATGCATTTTTTGGCATTCAGCTTGAGGGCATGTTTCTGGCACCAGTCATTTGTTTGGGTGAGACCCTCTTGGAAGACATCCACATCACTTGGAGAATTGATGACCACGCCCAGCTTGCAGTCATCTGCAAACTTGGTCAGCCATAGCCCACTGGTTTTGGCTTGCACCTCAGAGAAGTATATCCTGAATAACAGAGGCCCCAAGACCGATCCCTGGGGTATGCTGCTCATTACGGGTCTACTGCTTGAAGTGGCTTCTTCTATTTTGATTAGGTGATTTCTATCAGTGAGCCAGTTTGATACCCATCTGATAACATATGGATTGATACCTAGTTGAGAGAGTTTGTCTATTATGCCCAAGTGGGGAATAGTGTCAAAGGCCTTGGCCAGGTCAAGGTACACAGTGTACACTATCTTCTCTTCGTCCATGGCTTTGATGACTGTCTCAAAGAAGTCAACCAGATTTAACAGATATGACCTCCCCTTGACAAAGCCAAACTGTGTGTTGTCAAGTGTTTGGAGGTTGCCAATGTCCCTGTTAATGAGGTCCATGATAATACGTTCCATGGTCTTGCAGATTAGGCTAGTTAGGCTGATGGGTCTATAATTTCCTGGATCGGTGGATGCTCCACCTTTGTACAAAGGGATGACAGTGGCTGTCCTCTTCTTGGCTGGGGCAAAGCTAGTACTCAGGCTTTGAAGATGAAGTTTTAAGACTTTGATCATCTGAAGATAACCCATATATATACACACACACACACACACACACACACACACACACACACACACACACACACATATATATACATATATTTCAATAGATGAAGATTAATACTACTGAGACTACATCAAATTTATTTATTTATTTATTTATTTTATTTATTTCCAGTTTGATGACCGGGGAGGTCCACTGGGCTCAAAGAGCCCATTTTCAGTGGAGGCCCGGGGAGAAAAGCTCCAATAATACATAGTACAAGCTCCATAATATGAAGTACAATACATAGTTGAAACAGAAACAAACTAAGCAAATTTTACATACAAAATAGCAAAAACTAAACAAAAGTTAAACATCAGCTTGGAGAAGGATGTAAAGCATATTTACGTGTTTAGTGGTTGAGAACAGTAGTACAAGGTTAAATTAATACAGAGGTTTAAATCATCTGAGAATGATATAGTAGTAACATTAGCATGGATGAGTTCTTTATGCGTGAATATTAGCATGAGTTAAATTAATACAGAGGTTTAAATCCTCTGAGAGTGGTTTAGAGGTAGCATTAGCATGATGGCAGTACAAAGGGTTAATCAATAGTGTGTAAGGAAGAACAAACTTTGTGTGTTATAAAGTATTTATGTATTAAGCAGGTTAGGTAGGTGGAGTGCAATTGCATTTCCATTTTTGGGAGAGGAAAGAATGCAGCTGGGTTTTGAAGTGTTTAGAGTTCTCAGAAATTGTTAGAGATGGAGGGAGAGAATTCCATTTTTTGGTGACAGAAAACAATAGGAGAAGCTGGCCAGTGGGACAGTTTGGTTTATAAACAGAGATTAGATTTTGGTGGGTAGATCTTAGAGTTCTGTTTGGGGTGTATAATGTTAAGATGTTTGTTAGTGCTGGGCATATAGTTGGTTTGAAAATAAGCTTGTGAGTGGTGATGAGTTGGAGGTAGTCAAGATAGTTTGGGAGTTCTAGACATTGCAGCTGGTGGAGAAGTTTACAGTGGTGAGTGGAGTATTTGGAAGTGGTGGTGAAATTTGAGATTTTATTGTAACAGGATTCTAGTTTAGAAGAGATGGAGGAAGATAGGTTGGTTAGTAGGGGAGCACCATACATTAGTGAAGGTAGCAAGAAGGTAGTGGTAAGAGTCTATCTTGTTGAGGGGGAGAGGAAGTGGGAGTTTCTGTACAGCATGCCAAGTTTCTGATGGGTTGTCTTTATATTTAGCTGAATATGGGTATCGAATTTTAGGTGTTCATCAATAGTAACTCCAAGAAGTTTCGCAAAAGGAACAACTTCTGTAGTGGAGTTAGCAAGGCTTATAAGCTTGAAAGAGGTTTTGTCTAGGTGGATAGATTTTGATGGAGATAATGGAAGGATCTTTGATTTGTTGGCATTCAAAGAGAGGTGATTTTGAAGCATCCAGTTCTCAGTAGTTGAGAAGGTAGTTTGAGCTTTTGTTTGGAACTCAGGGAGGTTTGATGCAGAGCAAACTAAAGTTGATTCATCTGCATACTGTACTATCTTATTGTTAGGAATGGCTGCATGGAAATCATTAATGAAGATATTGAGCATAGGGCCAAGAATGGATCCCTGGGGTGCCCCAGCTGGGGTGGGAAGGAAGGCTGAGGTGCCAGTCTTCCATTTTACTGCCTGAGATCTGTCAGAGAGGTAGCTGCTGAACCAGGTAATGGTGTTTTGTGAGAGGTTAAGATTGGGAAGGTGGTGAAGAAGGTGGGTATGGGAGACTGTGTCGAAAACCTTGGAGAGGTCAAGGAGGACTGTGGATACAAGCTCTCTGGAGTCACGGGCATGGTTTACAATGTCTATAAAACAGAGAAGAGCTGTTATTGTGCTATGGCCAGGATGGAACCCATGTTATGTTGGGGTGAGGAGTTGGTTATGTGTAATGAATGGCATGAGCTGGAGGTGGATGCATTTCTCAAGAATTTTTGAAATAGGGGAGAGAATCGCTATGGGTCAGAAGTTGGAGATGTTATTGCTGTTTATTAACTACAAAAGCAAATAAAACAAGTACTTCCAATCAATTTAGTATATGGCAAATACATCCGGCTTAGTTATATAATGCTGGGAAATACTCTCTCTGTGGGTATCTCACTCTCTCTCCCTATGTATTTCTCCGTCAATATCAATTTCCAGTTTTATTCCAAGACCTTTTTTCACTGTAGTTGATTATCTCTCTCTCTCTCTCTGTCAAACCCACTGCACTGGACTCCCAGTCCATTTCCACAAAGGACAAATGCTCTCTGACTGAGCTTTCCTCAGTTCTTTTTTTGTATTATATACGAGAACTTATTAGGGAAACTTGCTGTTACTAATACAGCCAAATAACTATCCGATCTTAAAACAACAGGCTCAGCTTAGCAAAATACTTGTTGCTATTTTAAATGAGAAGTGGTTCCTTTAAGCATGTAAAATAAATAAAATTGTTTATGTTTTAGTTAAGAAGAGTGGAATTTCTGCTGTATTACCCACAGTTTAAGAACACTGCTAACAGCAGGGAGAAACTTTGCTGTACTAGCTAGAGCAGGTTTGCTTAATGAAACTATTAATGCTGTAAAAAAGAAGGGTTAAGGTATGCCCATGCAAAATTAACGTTGCCTTTCTTGAAGGATGGATTTGATGTCCAGTGACTGTGGAACAGAGACAGCAGAATGAATGAAGACTTTGAAGAATAAACCTGAAAGAAGCTGGAGATTATTCCTGTTACACAAATGTATAAGAGAGAGCTACTGAGAGGCTCAGAGAGAGAAAGAGAGAAAGAGGCCTACTTGAAAGGACTGCATCCCAGCTATATGGGACTGTATCGAAGGTACTTTCTTGAACCAAACACAAAGTCACCTGCGTTCCATTTTTTCTTTGTACTTTATAGTGTTTTTTGTGTAGTTTTTAGCACTACATTGGTGTGTTTTCCACTGTTTGTTGCTTTTGCTTGACCTTTTGTTAAACCATAAATCTCTTGTTTTGGGAAGAATCTGATTTTTTTATGTTTTTGTACAATAAACTACATTGTTTTTCTAAGATTAGTGTCTCTGCTTCCTTTAATATTCAACACTGGTGGATTACAATAGGCATTTTTTAGCATACTTCTACATGTCAAAGTCCCAAAGGCTGTAACTTTTGCTAACTAGAAGAAGGCCACATGTTTTGAGCATAATTTTCCCCAACCCGAGAAAGCATAACTGAAAGGGACTGAGTATCAGGACTGAGAAAAAGTAAAATAAATAAATAAATAGGCACAGCTAGTGTTACCACAGACAGGCAAGCTAAAACTGTTTCTTACCTGGCTTTTTTTTTTCTCATAACAAAATGGTAAACTCATGATTACATGACTTAAAGTATATAATTAATGCATGGTTTGATCCCGAGGGTTAAATCAAAGTCAAATGAAAAAATAAATAGTACTTAGCAAATTACCTATTGCTGATTGTCAGAATGGCTGTAAGGCTGCTGAAAGTTTAACTAATAGAAAACATTATTCCATGAAGCTATGTTTAGTACTGAATCCTGTGTCCAGTATTGGTAACAAGTACAAAGTATCAGCTACAGACATACTCTGTCTTAAATTTGGAAAAAAGGGTCATATAGCTAGTTTTTGTACTGCTAATAACAAGTGTGTTATTAGCAGTACAAAATCTAGCTATATGACCCTTTTTTCCAAATTTAAGACAGAGTACTTTATAGTTCTACCTGTGAAATCTATAATCTCTGCTAAGAATGATTGTATTCCTATGGAATGCTATAAATCATGTGCAAAAAGAGTTGAGAATGCATTTTGTTACTGTACTACTGTTAAGTACTGCAGTGCATTAATCGATGGCAGAAAGTGTCTTGGAGTGGTTGACTCAAGCAGTATGATCACAATGATAAAGGAACACTATGTATGTAAAATAAAACTCCTTACTAACAAAGCAGCTGAAGTACTGTTCATTCCTGAAAATAAGAAACAGTATTCCAATAGTTACCAAGAAAGACAAACTGTGTTTGGGAAGGTAGTTAATACTGTTTCTAGAATATCCAGCTTAGCTTATTATATAATCGGGATTTTTGCATGCATTAAAGATTTATGGAAGTAATGGGAAGAATACAGTCCTTTTGATAAACTTCCATTAGTGTGGGATTGGGAAGGAAATCTACACATGAATAAACCTATGGCTATAGCTGTACTTAACTTGGAAAAAAGAGGGGGATCCACCAGACACATTCATTAGACTATATGAAGCCAGCAAAGAGCAGGGCATAGTGTAAAAAAGCCTTAAATGTAAAAAAGTTTATCTAAGGATTTAAAGAAAGAAGAACATACACAATTTAAAGAGATATGTCTGTATACACTTATGACAGAGAAACCTGCAAGAAACAAACTAGAAGAAAGAAAGGACTTACACACCAAAATACTGTAATCTAACAGAACTGCAAAGCAGTGAGTAAATGTATCATTGTAACCTGAAAAGGATACAAAGCAGTGACTAGCAGAACTGAAGAAAAGGGATTGTTCAACAGAAGAGTATATTTTAATAGAATGGAGGTAGAAATTATAAAAGGTCCACAACCTGAGTAGAATCTAAGCTTTCTGATATTCTATGGTGAGAGTTTAATTGTGTTTTAAGTAAAGAATACAGAAGAGCAAGTAAAGAGTCAAAAATCTCAATGTCAATGAAAACACTGAAATATTGGGTTGATAATTTATACCGTGAAGGTATTATAGAATTTTTCAGAAAGAGATTTTTTTGCTATTTATTCATTATTCATATGTATTTGGGATTCAGCCTAGAATGGACAGAATATTAATTTCTAACTATTTAAAAATCAAGTTAAGTTTGAGAATATTAGAGTAATTCTATGGCCTTTATCCAACCATGATGCTGCTTGTTTCATTGTAATAATCAACATAAGGAAATTCTCATTGTCTATAATTCCAGCGCACATGACCAAAGAAAAAGGTTGTTTGATTTAGGGCAATTAAAAAATATGTGGAATTTCATAACAATGTAGAGGCTGATTATATGATACTTTGGGGTCTTGTTTAGAAAAATGAGTATTTGTTATAATATAAGAATAAAAGAAATTGATAATAATACTTGCTTAAACACAAGAAAATGCACAGAAGGTAATATTAAAAGTCCAAAAGGAAGCAATGATAAAATAATAATAATTGTTAAGACTTTTAAGAATATCAAGAATTTTTAAATCATAAAGCTGCTATAGCCTTGGAAAAAGTAAAGTTACAGTTATATACTATACCTTTGAAAGGTCTTCAAAGATTAGTTAAGATGTCCAAAGTCATTTATAGGACCTCTCAAATAAACAATATTATTTGCAATATCCCCATATCCCACACACAAAAAAATCAGATATTCCTCGAACCTCTGATGAGTGAACACTAGACCTCGAATGTTCATTAATTGAATGTTCACTTCAGCAAATGTATGAGATGGGGAAAGTAACTAGTTGGCCAACATTTCAATTTCACACACAAAACAGTATTTCAAAACCTACCCAAGTGGGAGGCTGTGAACCTCACACCCCCCAACTTTATGTACCAGCTCTGAGACCACGCTACAGTGGAGAACAGGGCATGCAAGTTGTTGGCCAGCATCAGGAAATTTGCTCTTTTCCCAACCGTAATGCGATCTCGGAGTTGGTATATATAGCTAGGGGGGCTGTGCCCCCCCACGTGGGTGGGTTTAAAATACTGCAGTGTGTGTGATGGGAAATGTTGGCCATGTAGTTAATTTGCCCATCTCACACATTCGCTGAAGTGAATGTTCGATTAATGAATATTCGATGTGTTGTTTTCACTCATCAGAGGTTTGATGAAAGAACCTTCAGTGAGTAAACAGAGACCTAAATAGTACATATTTCATTCCTATATGATCTCCTACACAAGTTCTCTGATTATTCTCTGGTACTCTTTAAAAACCCAAAACATTCCCAGAAGTAGTTATCTCTAAATGCCCTCTATTGCTGAATAAGGTATTTTCTTAAATATCTGTATAAGACACTGTACAAGTTCAGATATTTTAGTATTTTATAATAACTTAAAATGTTCACTTCTATGAATATCCTTGGTATATTTCCCTGCAATTTTACCAATTTACTCAAGCTAGCTCTCTTATAATGTTTCCATATTACTATTCTATACTCTAGTTTGGGAGTAATGTAACTTACAAATAATGATTTCATTGATTCTGATTTCCTAGACTTTATAAATCTTTTTATACAGCCTACAGTTTTATAAATGTCATTAACTAATTGGATGATATGATCAGAAAAACTCAAAACTGGGTCTACCCATATACCTAGGTCGTAAAACAAATCCACAGATTCAGTCCCTGTGTACTATATTAAACAGTCATCCTTCAAACTATGTACCCTAAATCTCATACGCTTAGTTTTTGGTGCATTTATCAGCATATTATTCTCCTATGCACAAATGGTCAAATTACTTAAGTTCTTCTACAGACATACTCTGTACATTGGTTTATATTTTATTTTGGCAGAATTATCTAGCAGTAGTTTAATCTTTGTCACCCCATGATCATCACTGCATATCAGAGGTGGTAAACTTGACATGAAGTAACAATTATCAGCTTAGGAACACAAATATTATCCCATATGTTCTGTAACATATAAAATCAGATTTTCCCATTTTAAGTAATCTGAATCCAGACTATAGAACACCTCAAATGAAAATATAGACCTGAAAGATGCACTTTAAACAAGTGTGGGACTAGAGTATAGCTTTGTGGGATACCCTGATTATAACCTAGAATTGTGCCTGTCCAATTGCTGTGTGATATTTACCATGCCCTGTTTGTAAGTCATGCAGCTGTCTATCTTATCAATATTACATTACCTAGTTGTTCTAATTTATTGCTCAGTGTTTTGTGTAAGACCTTATCAAAGGCTGAAGATAAGTCTATATAAATTACAGCACAAATTTTCATTTATAGTTGTTGTCATATTATTGCAGAACATCATGTTACAGGAAGTTTATATATATATATATATATATATATATATATATATATATATATATATATATATATATATTATGTTAATAATTTATCTAAAATAATCTTCTCCATTATTTTCCCACAAAAAGAAAATAGAATTAACGGTTGATATTATAGTATGCTCTATTCCCTGGTAGGTTTGTTTACAATCTGCAACAGCTGTTCTTCCTGAGCATACATTGATAAGAATTTCCTTACTAACGTAGAATCAATATTTTTCTAGTCTATTTCTAATCAATTTAAGTCACACGGTACTATATTTTTTCTGTCCTTTTTCATGCAAGGAATGTATGAATTCTCCTTGCTTATATGCCCATGACTTTGGTGATCTATGCACTCTAACAAGTGTAATCCATTCCAGGGTTATCTCTGTTGTCACAGTTATACAATCTTCTGCATCAGTGTTATCAAAGATGTAATAATAACAGGCGTCATAATCTTTAATCCCTATCATGACACTTCCACCTGATTTTTGTTAGAATGTCTGTTACTGAAGAAAAAGTACATTTATATCCTGACAGAGCTGGTTTCCAATTATTGTTCTTTAATCCTGTCTCACAAACAATAACAACATCAGTCTTATGTGAACACAACAAATTTACCAATAAAAAACATTATTACTAATGCTCTTAGTATTAACAACCAGCACAGATAAAACAAATGTTACTACCTATGAACTATTACATTTATGATCTCGCAAAAAATCCTGTCTTAAATTAATTAAATATTGTAATATATCTGCTGCAAAAATTCTCTTCCATTGTCTTGACAGTGGACTCCATCCTGCCTAAATACGCATGCACAAATTTAGGCTTGGATGTTGTTGCATTCTCACTTTTCAAAATGGGCCATTTTTTTCATGTAAGTATTTCTCCAAAACTTTTTTTTTTCATTCATGCTGACCTGACTCTCCTTTCTACGTATGATTTGGGAAGAATATTCCTTAATACCAATACAAGCTATGTTATCTAAGAGGGCTGTAAGTTCTCTACTAACAGAAGTCAGTCCATAGAGATGAGTAATTTCAGCCAACATGAAATCAAACAGCTCCGTACTTCCTTGCATTAAGGTGTTCTAAGGCCCTACTCACATCCTGTATTTTGCTCCTGGCAACCATAAAAGTATTTGATATTCATTACCCTTTCTGAAGTATCAGGTCATTTAATAATCACCTCTCCAATTACTAGTATATAATTTCTGACCATGTCTAAATAATGTACCATTTCTAAGTGGTGCCTGCTCTTTCATTTGTTAAAAATGAATGATCTTCATCACCATTAATATTTTATCTACTATAAAGACCACAGCAGCAATCCAGTAACTCCAAAGAAGGAATTTATTTACAAAACAGCAGTTGTAAAAATCTCTAGCGCCTCGGCCAAAAGCCTTTAACAGAGTACATCCAATAAGGAAAAACTCCAAGTTTATATATACCAGCACTCAATTGAATAATTGATTAATGACTTATATCACACACTTTTAACCAAATCTTATTAAAACTACACATGATTATACAAAACTTTTCCAGAAGCATTCTTGATTCAAACCCACAGAGAACATAGTATTACATTTTAAAATTAAAAATGCTTCTTTTTTCCTCAGCAATTGTTTAACTTGTTCATCTGTCATAAACTTATTACATTTCACATTATCTAAAATTGTAGCCTGAAAACCCTCCAAACTTCCCTTGTGTACTTCGTTAAAATGTACAGCTATAGGACTAGATAGTTTATAATTTTTCACATCCCTTATATGTTCTTTTATTCTACAGGAGAAACTTCTTTTAGTCTCACCTATATAGAATTTATTGCAAGTACATTTGATTGAATATATGACTCTCAGGCTATTACAAGTAAAATTTTCATTTGTTTCAAAATTCTTGTTATTAATCTTATCAAACCTTTGAGTAACAAAACTACAAATACTACATCTCCCACATACTACCGTACCTTTTTCTTTTTTTCCTTCTATTATTTCCAATTTTGGTCTATGAAACCTACTATGTACAATAAAATCTTTAATATTTCTTCCCCTATTAAAAGAGAATAATAGTTTCTTTTGCTGTAAACAATCCACTTCTTTGCTTATAATATTCCAACTGGATTTGATTATATCTATAATTTCTTCTGATATTACTGAATAAGTAGTAGTAAAATATATATTTTTGTCTTGTTTCCTTTTTTTATTTTTGTACCATGTCAAACTACATTTAACAGATTTACTATTAAGTACTTTATTCATGCATTCTTTCAAATTCATTTCATCATATCCCCTCTCTTTAAATCTCAAAAAACTATCTTCTAATTCAGCATTTCTATCTCTATTCTCACTACATAATCTCTTTATTCTATTAAATTCTGTATACGGAATAGATTTCATAGTATGTCCTGGGTGAAAACTTTCCCCATGTAATATATTATTACTACTAGGGAATTTCCTATATATTTTAGAAATTACCTTATGTTGGTAACTATCCCCTATTAATTCAACATCCAAAAAATGTACCTTTTGACCTTTTTGTAGTCCATCAAATTTTATTCCTCTATTGTTAGCATTAATTTGCTTTATAAATTGATCCACTAACTCATAACCCCCTTTACAAACAAATATAAGATCATCAATATATCTACAATACTGAATTACATGTGTCCGGAAAAATTGATTAGTATAGATATACTGTTGCTCAAACAGGCCCATAAATATATTGGCATAACAAGGGGCAAATGGAGCCCCCATAGCTGTTCCCTGTTTTTGCCTATATAAATGACCATCAAATTCAAATATATTATTTTGAAGGCACATCATCATTAATTCTGTAATATATTCGGCCATGGGACTTTCCCCTAAAAAATGTTTCATAGCCCTAATACCATCAAGATGTTTGATATTTGTATAAAGACTTACTACGTCTATAACTATAAAAAACATTTCTTCATCCCATATAACTTGATATATTTTTGTTAAAAATTCAAAAACATCTTTAACATAAGATGGCAATTTTGTAACTAATGGTACTAATACTTCATGTAATAAACACGAGATATTATTCAAAAAGCTCCCACTAGCAGAAACAATCGGCCGTCCTGGTGGATTTAACAAATCCTTATGAATTTTCGGCAAACAATAGAAACATGGCATTCTGGGATTTTTTATAGCAAATTTATCTGTAACATCTTTAACAGAAAAATAATATAATCTTTTGCCTTTTTCTAATAACTCAAGATACAATCTTTGAGCTCTATCATAATCAGTTATATCTATACATTGATAGACAGTATTATCTTTCAAATGTTTGTAACACATAGATAAATATTGTGTATAATTCATCACAACTAACTTCCCGCCTTTATCCGCAGGTTTAAATACCATTTGTTCATTCCTACTTAAATCAATTAATGCTTGCCATTCTATTTTATTTAAATTATATTCAACACTTTTTTTCTTTTGACTTATAAATTTATCATAAATTATTTGTACATTATGATTTAATGATTTATCTAAGCATTGTATGCTCTCATTATTACAAAATGGAACAAAAACACTTTTCACTTTGATATTGTCAGTGTTTAACTTGCAGTAGGCATTATAACTATCATCTTCCCCAGAACAACAAGAGTAAAAGCTATCATTAGAGCTACTGCTACATTCATCAACTTTAGCAACTTCCTGATTGGTTACAGTTTCCAAAGCAAAAAATTGCGTTAACTTTAACTTTCGTATAAAACGAAATATATCACTTTTTAATACATGCAATCGGGGAAGGACAGTCGGTATGTATTTCAAACCTTTAATTAATACTGATATGCTGTGGTCTTTATAATACTATTCGTTACATTTGGTTGCTGTGGTTTATCAATATTTTATCTACTGTCTGCAAGTAGTTGACAAGAAAATGTTATGAGTTATGAAAACATTGTATTAATAGTTATTCTGTAAATGTAATAAAAATATAATTATTTGAAAATGTAACTAAAATATTTATACATTTCTTTTATACACATTTTCCATCAAAAAGGCAGATTTTAACATATTTGCTATGGGTTACACACCAGGGTTTCTTGATTGTTCACATATAAAAAATATAATAAATTTTGAAGAAGTGTTGTATGTTGGTTTAGCTGTTTGAAAGGACATGCAGTATTGTTAACTGAAAATTTAATGCATGTGTTTGGATTCTGTAAATTGGCTTTTGACAGAAAACATCATGCAGTTTGTAATTGCTAAACTACTGGGATATATTACTTCCACTACTACAATATCTTACATTGATTTTTACACAGAAGACAGATTTAAAACACATTTACATAGATTATATAAACTAGTTGCATTTAATAGGTTCATAGGTTCATACTAGGCTATCTGCCCGAGGGCATTTACAAGCCTAGCCCATCGTTTTGTGGCTTACGCCACCCCTTTAGTATGGGGAACTATACCCATTATTTTGCTGTGCCTCTGTCGAGCAGTGACACTGAGGTAATCCCTGGGGTATATCTGCGATCTCCCATCCATTGGTCAAGATTTCTCTTGAACAAGGCCAGCGAGGTGCTCTGCCTCACATGTACCGGGATTTTGTTCCACAGCATAGGGAGTCTTTGGGTGATGAATCTATCCCTCCAGCACGTCCTATTAATAGCCGTGTCGAGGTTTAAGTCTCCGCCCTTGTGGCTCTGATGGATCTAGATTTTTGAGGTGAAGCATATTCATCAAATCTGGGTTTGACATGGCCTTGTATGTTAGGCAAAGGTCACCTCTGAGCAAGCGTGGCGACTGAATAGAGCTGGAGTTCTTTCAGTCGGGCAGCATAGGATAGATTTTGAGACCCTTTATCCTTTTGGTGAGGAACTTTTGTGGCCTCTCCAGCTGCTGCAAGTGTCGGGTCAGATACATTCCGAATGGGGCATTGTACTCAGTCATTGGTCTGATGAGTGATGAGTAAAGGGAGACTATAACCTCCCTTGATCTAGATGAGAATCCCTTCATGATAAGGTGGGCAATGTAGAAGGTCTTCCTAACTACTTTAGCTACATGGGTGTCGAATGACAGACTACTATCAACCTGGGTCCCCAGGTCCCTGATAACTTCTTCTGTGCTCAGTGGATTGCCACCTATTTGGTAGCTAGGGGTAACCTTGTTTTTCCCGAAGGGTATGACTATGCATTTTTTGGCATTTAACTTTAGGCCGTGGCTCTGGCACCAGTTATCCATTTCTGTGAGACCCTTCTGAAGGATATCTGTGTCAGATGTGTTTTCTACTATGGCCCAGTTTGCAGTCATCTGCAAACTTTGTCAGCCATAACCCTCCTGTGTTTGCTTGTACTTCGGAAAAGTAGATGCCAAACAAGAGTGGGCCCAGGACTGAGCCCTGTGGGACACCACTTGTGACAGGCTTTGAGTCTGACATGGCGCCAGCAACTCTGACCCTGTGGGTTCTGTCACTCAGCCAGTTTGCAACCCATCTTGTGATGTATGGGTTAACATTTAAGCTGATGAGTTTTTCAATGATACCCGAGTGGGGTATTGTATCGAAGGCCTTAGCCAGATCGAGGTAGGCTGTATGGACTGCCTTTCCTCATCAATGGCTTTGGTGACTGTTTCAAAAAGTCAACCAAGTTTAAAAGGCATGATCTGCCTTTGACAAAGCCAAACTGGGTTGGATCCAAAGTCTGCAAATTCCCTATGTCTTTATTTATGAGGTCCATTATGATCCTCTCCATGGCTTTGCAGATAAGGCTTGTCAAGCTAATGGGCCGGTAATTTCCAGGGTCGGTGGAGGCACCGCCTTTGTGAAGTGGGACCACAGTTGCAGTGCGCCACTCCTGGGCGTATCCAGAGGTAAGACTTTGATTAAACAGCTGTCCTAGCTGTGGGTTTAATTCCTCATTGAGTTCGTGGAACACACAGCTGGGGACACCATCAGGTCCCATGGATGCTGTGTTTTTGCTTTGCAGAGCGCCGTTCTCACTTCGGCGCTCCAGATGTTTCGCGGTCTGCAATCGTTTGATATGGATATCGCTCCTTTTGGGGAGAAGTTTGCACTGAACCTGTCAGCCAGTATGTTGGCAATGTCTGTAGGATCAGTAATCTTCACATCATTTTGAACTAGTTCTGAGCATATCTGGGAGTTTCCTCCTAGGTTTCTAACATAGCTAAAGAAGGCCTTATGATTGTCTTTTGAGTCTTTAGCTATTTTTCTCTCGAAATTTGCTTTGGATGATTTTATGAGAGCTCTTAGTTTTTACTTATAGTGATCAAGGGTGTCTTACCTTTTAAGGATTTTGCTCTATCTTGTAGTAGCTTCCTCCTTTTGTTGTAGAGTTTGTTTATGGCTGGGGTCCACCAGACTGGATGCTTGCCTTTGGTACAAAGAGTCTTTGTTTTGCTTGGGATTGCCTTATCCATGCAGTCCTGCAGGTGCTGGTAGAAGGCATTTGTAAGTGATTCAGCGGCTTGAGTACTGTTTTCCATGGCTCGGGGCCTTAAAGGAGACCACACTAGTCTTTAGAAGTGTGAAGTTGGCTTTTGAGAAGTTCTTTACTGTGGTCTTTTTATTTCAGGTGGGGGTGGGATGAGGACCTCCAGCGAGATTAGTTTGTGATCTGATCTCACCAGTGAGGGGTATACTTCCGGTGTTGAACATTGTGCTCCCATGTTCGTGATGATGAGATCAAGTATGTTATCTCCTCTTGTGGGGATGGTGACTAGTTGTTCCATGGCATTTGAGTTTATGAATTCCAGGAACTTTTGGGCTAGGGTGTTTGGGCTTGAGTAGTGTTCCCAGTCTATATTTGGGTAATTGAAGTCACCTAGTATGATGGTGTTTGGTGATACATTTATCCCCTCTAGTGTTTTCAGGAAGGCCATGTGAGGTTCCTGAGTTTGTGAGGGTGGCCTGTAACATGCTACAATTTGCAGAGCAGTCTTGCCTACGGTTAATTGCACCTGGATGGTCTCCGATGCATCATGCGTTGCCACCAGTCTTGAGGTGTGGGTGTCCTTGATGAATATGGATACCCCCCCTCCTTTCTTGGTATTTTCCTGATTTTGGGGCCGGAACGCATGATATGAGGTAAAACCTGATAGCGCTGGGGTGCTCTCAGGAGCCTTGAACCAGGTTTCTGTCACAGCACAGACATCGATGTTCTCCATACTGAGAAGGGCCTCGAGTGCGTGTAATATTTCAAATATTAAGAAATATTGGGGAATCACAAATTCAACCCTGGCTTGTCACCTGTGACCCTTATGGACAAGGGCAGTTTGTAGATGCTCTAAGGAACAGGTACATATTAAAGCCATTCTAGCTCATGGGCATTGATAACTGGCAAAATTGGGGCATGAATGGCTATGCTTTAAAAGGTTCTAGAGCCATTAGGCCAGTAACCTCCTATGACCCTTTGAAATGTTAATAAATACATTTTGGAAATATTTAAAGCAACTTAGTTTCTCCAGTATTAGTGATGAGAATAAACCCTGATTCTAATATCTGTTAGGTTTATAAGTTTTGTTTTGGAGAATCTTCACTTGGAAGTATTGTATCTATAAAGAGCATTTAAAACTCAACATAAAATCATTAGAATGTATAAAACACAAAACACAAAATTCTGGAGATGTAATACAACATTAAAAGCTGTTTGGCAGCATTCATTTTATGATTGTGAGAAATTATTTGTATTCTGGTCAACTTTTACTTATTTATAAAGGATTTGTGGTCTGATAGTTTTATCATTTCAAGGGCTTTGATTCTGTTCAATGCTCCAATCCCTGATATAGTCAAATATCTTTCCTTACTATAAGGTCTTCTAGCAATTGCTAGGAAAGTTATTACAAAAAACCTGAAAAAAAGATTTAACTCCACCTTTTCAGTAGTTCATACACTTAATCACTATGGTTTCTCAAAAAGAAATGGAAATGAAGAAATAATTCATTTAAGATCTAATTATATTAATCCATATTACAAACATTGGACACAGTTGCATTTATTATCAAAGATATATAATTTTATACATATATAGAGAGAGAGAAAGAGAGAGAGAGAAAGATAGTCAGTATGATATGTGCTTATCATCATCATCATCATGGGGAGGGTTGCGTCAGGAAGGGCATCCGGCATAAAACCTCTGCCAAATTACTTATGTGGAGAACATTTCATATTTCCATACCGGATCGGTTGAGGCCCGGGTTAACAATGACCACCACCAGTACTGTTAGCCAACAGGGTGCTGGCGGAAATTGGGCTACTGTTGGCCGAAGAAGAAGAGGAGGGGGAAGGCATGCCCGAAGGCAGGAAGAGAGGAGGAAGGTTAGGAGTGTAGTAGTGAGGGTAGGAACTTTGAATGTTGGCAGTATGACTGGTATAGGGAGAGAGCTAGCTGATATTATGGAGAGAAGGAAGGTTGATATATTGTACGTGCAAGAGACCAGATGGAAAGGAAGTAAGGCCAGGTGTATAGGAGGCGGGTTCAAATTGTTTTATCATGGTGTGGATGGCAGGAGAAATGGGGTAGGGGTTATCCTAAAGGAACAGGTATGCCAAGAGTGTTTTGGAGGTGAGGAGAGTGTCTGATAGAGTGATGTTTATGAAGCTTGAAATTGATGGTGTAATGATGAATGCTTTTAGTGCATATGCTCCACAAGTTGGATGTGCTATGGATGAGAAAGAAAAATTTTGGAGTGAGTTGGATGAAGTGGTGGTGAGTGTACCCAAGGGTGAGAGACCAGTGATTGGAGCGGACCTCAATGGGCATGTTGGTGAAGTGAACAGAGGAGATGAGGAAGTGATGGGTAGGTATGGTATTAAGGAGTGGAATGCAGAAGGTCAGATGATTGTGGATTTTGCAAAAAGGATGGACATGGCTGTGGTGAATATGTATTTTAAGAAGAGGGAGAAGCATAGGGTGACGTACAAGAGTGGAGGAAGATGCACACAGGTGGATTATATCCTATGTAGGAGGGTCAGTCTGAAGGAGATTGGAGACTGTAAAGTGGTGACAGGGGAAAGTGTAGTTAAGCAGCATAGATTGGTGGTCTGTAGGATGACGTTGGTCATCAAGAAGAGAAGTGTGAAAGCAGTGCCAAGGATTAAATGGTGGAAGTTAAAAAGGGTGATTGTGAGGTGGAGTTCAGGGAAGTGTTAAGACAGGCACTGGGAGGCAGTGAAGAGTTACCAAATAGCTGGGAAACTACAGCAGAGCTAGTAAGGGAGACTGCTAGAAAGGTGCTTGGTGTGACATCTGGACAGAGGAAGGAGGACAAGGAGACCTGGTGGTGGAATGAGGAAGTACAGGAGAGTATACAGTGGAATAGGCTGGCGAAGAAGAAGTGGGATTGCCAAAGAGATGAAGAAAGTAGACATGAGTATAAGGAGATGAGACGCATGACAAAGAGAGAGGTGGCGAAGGCTAAGGATAAGGCATATGGAGAGTTGTATGAGAGATTGGACACTAAAGAGGGAGAAAAGGACCTGTACCAATTGGCTAGACAGAGGGACAGAGCTAGGAAAGATGTGCAGCAGGTAAGGGTGATAAAGGATAGTGAGGGGAAACGTACTCACAAGTGAGGAGAGTGTGTTGAGTAGATGGAAAGAGTATTTTGAGAGGCAGATGAATGAAGAGAATGAGAGAGAGAGAAGGTTGGATGATGTGGGGATAGTGAATCAGGAAGTGCAACAGATTAGCAAGGAGGAAGTAAGGTCGGCTATGAAGAGGATGAAGAATGGAAAGGCTGTTGGCCCAGATGACATACCAGCGGAAGCATGGAGGTGCTTAGGTGAAATGGCAGTGGAATTTTTAACCAGATTGTTTAATGAAATTTTGGAAAGTTAGAGGATGCCTGAGGAGTGGAGAAAAAGTGTTTTGGTACCTATCTTTAAAAATAAGGGTGATGTGCAGAGCTGCAGTAACTACAGAGGGATAAAATTGATCAGTCACAGCTTGAGGTTATGGGAAAGAGTAGTGGAAGCTAGGTTAAGAAGGGAGGTGATGATTAGTGATCAGCAGTATGGTTTCATGCCAGGAAAGAGCACTACAGATGCAATATTTGCTCTGAGAATGTTGTTGGAGAAATACAGAGAAGGTCAGAAGGAGTTGCATTGTGTCTTTGTGGACTTAGAGAAAGCATATGACAGGGTGTCTAGAGAGAAGTTGTGGTATTGTATGAGGAAGTCGGGAGTGGCAGAGAAGTATGTAAGAGTGGTACAGAATATGTACGAGGGTAGTGTGACATTGGTGAGGACTGCGGTGGGAGTGACAGTAACTACAGAGGGATAAAATTGATCAGTCACAGCTTGAAGTTATGGGAAAGAGTAGTGGAAGCTAGGTTAAGAAGGGAGGTGATGATTAGTGATCAGCAGTATGGTTTCATGCCAGGAAAGAGCACTACAGATGCAATATTTGCTCTGAGAATGTTGTTGGAGAAATACAGAGAAGGTCAGAAGGAGTTGCATTGTGTCTTTGTGGACTTAGAGAAGGCATATGACAGGGTGTCTAGAGAGAAGTTGTGGTATTGTATGAGGAAGTCGGGAGTGGCAGAGAAGTATGTAAGAGTGGTACAGGATATGTATGAGGGTAGTGTGACATTGGTGAGGACTGCGGTGGGAATGACAGATACGTTTAAGGTGGAGGTGGGATTACATCAAGGATCAGCTCTGAGCCCTTTCTTATTTGCAGTAGTGATGGACAGGTTGACAGATGAGATCAGACAGGAGGCCCCGTGGACTATGATGTTTGCAGATGACATTGTGATATGTAGTGAGAGTAGGGACCAGGTTGAGGAGACCCTGGAGAGGTGGAGATATGCTTTAGAGAGGAGAGGAATGAAGGTCAGCAGGGCTAAAACAGAATATATGTGTGTAAATGTGAGGGAGGGTAGAGGAATGGTGAAGATGCAGGGAGTAGAGGTGGTAAAGGTGGATGAGTTTAAGTACTTGGGATCAACGGTTCAGAGTAATGGTGAGTGTGGAAGAGAGGTGAAGAAGAGAGTACAGGCAGGGTGGAATGGGTGGAGAAGAGTGTCAGGAGTGATTTGTGACAGACGGGTACCAGTAAGAGTGAAAGGGAAGGTCTACAAGAGGGTAGTGAGACCAGCTATGTTATATGGGTTGGAGACGGTGGCATTGACAAAAAGGCAGGAGTCAGAGCTGGATGTAGCAGAGTTAAAGATGTTAAGATTTGCACTGGGTGTGACTAGGATGGACAGGATTAGGAATCAGTATATTAGAGGGTCAGCTCAGGTTGGACAGTTTGGAGACAAAGCAAGAGAGGCGAGATTGCGTTGGTTTGGACATGTGCTGAGGAGGGATGCTGGGTATATTGGGAAAAGGATGCTAAGGATGGAGCTGCCAGGTAAGAGGAAAAGAGGAAGGCCTAAGATAAGGTTTATGGATGTGGTGAGAGAGGACATGCAGGCGGTTGGTGTGAAAGAGCATGATGCAGAGGACAGGAAGAAATGGAAACAGAGGATCCGCTATGGCGACCCCTAACAGGAAAAGCCGAAAGAAGATGATGATGAAATTTGTAAATTATGGATATTTGCACACATGCATATAGTTTTTCTTGTATTAAATTGTTGACATTATTCTTTTGTTAATAAAACATTTTTGAGAAAAATAATTCTAAATGTTCTGTCAATGTAAAACAGACATCCTCAGAAATGGAGAATTTTAAGCAGCAGGTAGACATCAAGGAGGAACTGTACCAGTAAGAAAAATTTCACCAGCATAGTTAAGGAGGGGGAAAGTACACTTGGCCAGAGTGCTAAACCCATTTCTGTCACTGTAAGACAGAAACCTCAGATAAGGAAAGACTCTAGGCAACAGGCATCTGTATGTAATGAAAAAGGTAAACCTGAAAATATAATGTTCCAAGGTATCCCTTTCAGAAGGACAGCAACCTAGAGAAAAAAATGGAAATAGAGGGGTGTGCTGCTCAGTCATTCTGAGATGGAGGGAAAGTCAATATACTGAGAGATAAGATATATTTGTTTAAAGCCTGGATGATATTCCTGTTGTGCTGAAATACAGAAACTTGAAACAAATGTGAAAAGTTTCTGTACAACAGGTTAATAAAGAAAATGAACAAGAAAAAATGAACAAGGTAGGATTAACAACTGACATGACAGAATACTGGTATGAGTTGCCTTTGCTATGAGAAGAGTGAGACATAGAGACCTCTGTGTTTCTGTTGGCAGGACAGAAGGCAAAACCTCCTATTACATGACATGTTAAACTACAGAGTTGGCTGACTTTCAGGTAAGTTGCTTAAAATTTAAAAAGGCACAACTAGAAGATAATACTTTGAGCACAAGGAAAATTTATGTTCATTGTTTCATCGATAATTACTAGGCTATTAATCTGTGAGAATCTTAAGAAGCTTAGTCTCATTTCCATTGGTAGTTTTTAGCCCTTATATTTTGCATATGAATAACCTAGAGACTGGCTGAACAAGGATATGTTGGGACATTTACATGATTCCCTTACCCATGAGGGACAGAGGTGTTAAACCAGGCGTGGATTTGCAATTACCCATTCATTTATCCAAATTGCATTTCAGTAGCATAAGAGAAGTACTTTACTTTATGTGGAGTGGAAGATGGTTCCATAGAAACAGTGATACAAGCCTATCCCTTCAACATGTTCTGTTTGTTTTGCAGAAGAGATTTAAATCCTTGAATGGGTATTTATGATACCACTGACCTTTTAAATGTGTAATAGGTCTGACAGAGTAGGGCCTGTTGAATTTCCTTGGCACAGTTTGCTTCATAGTAGCCTGTGTGATACTTAGAAAAGGATCAAAGCTTTGAGATAGTCTGCGTAATTATTAGTTTAGGAGCTCAATTTTTTCAGTAAGTATACATTGTGTTTATTCCATTTGTGATGAGGGTTTGGACAGGTAAATACCAAAAGGGGCATTATGCTCACTGAACAGTTTAATGAGTGCCAAGTACAGTGGAGCGGTTATACCCCTGGATCCGGATGCAATATCTTTAGATAAAAGCTGTTCAGAGGAAAATGGACTTCCTTACAACAGTAGCTACATCATAATCAAAGGACAGTTATTTGTCAAAATAGTTTATATATATATATATATATATATATATATATATATATATATATATATATATATATATGGTATGTGTATGCATACATTTATCTGCAGCTATAGTAATATGTAGATAAATGTAATGTAAATGTAGATAAAGATATAGATATGGGTGCAGTGGTATTAAAACAAGGCAGCAGCGATGCTTTGTTCATAAAATAATGGATTTTTATAAACAAAAGACAAAAAAAAATAATTCAGTGCTGTAAATGCTTCATCAGAACATGAAACAAAAACAACATAAAACCCCTGCAGCTTGACATGCCAGTTTAGGTTTAGGGCCAAAAAACAGATACAGACCGCTTCTTCTATGCTGGATTCTCAGCAAACTATCTCCCGATTGTCTAATTCTCCTTCAGGTTGTCTCCTGTCTTCTGTAGCATACTTCCCAGAACTACTGTTACAGTCATAAACCTCGTTCTGTAGTGGGAAGCTGGAACCCTACTTTTTAATACATTAAACTAACCAGTCAATTGCTTGTTACCAGTCCTGTTTAAAGGGCCCTGTCTGTCTAATACAGAGACATGCCTGTGTTTTTTTGAAGAACAGCACACCATTTTCCTTACAGCAGCATTTACATTATTTACAAAATATGGAAATGTAGCACCCTGTGCTTGTACCATGAACCAGCGTACCTTCCCTTTCAGCTCTTCATCTGAAGAGCACCGAAAAAAAAAAAAACAGACTTTCCTTCTGCTAGCACACCAACCAGGTGACCAGATGCACAACATATCCCACCTCCTGCCCCAGCCATTCAAGTCCTGCTTCTGTGTCCTGCCCTCAACCCTTCTTCAACATAATTATTAAAAAATATATTCTTTTAAACCGTAGTAAACTGTTTCCAACAAATGTACCAAACAGTTGCTACAGTTTATACCTTGCCTGTGCAGTGTGTTACAATCGTCAGGTTTTACTTAAAAAAAATTACAATTTACAATGTAGCAAGCATTTTTTTGACTATTTTCAAAGACTTGAGTAATATTTGAGAAGTATTCCTTGAGTCTAGTGGTGCCACAGAGGACTGACATGCTCTATGTGAATTCCAAAAGGCACAAGGTTTGATTCTTTATAAGTACCTTTAGGGCATATTATATAGAGCAAATATAATTCCCCCCACCTCATATCCTTCATGCTGCAAAGCTTTTGATGTGTAGTTGTCCTATCTCATCTCCATTCTGTACTGGTGGGTTCGGAACCAATCCTTGGTTCCGACTCGGCCACTTACTAAAGCTCAAGGTCTCCAACCAGCTTGTGGCTCATTCCCTAGCCCATGATGCTCTAATGCCTTCCTCAGTTCTTGTTTGCCTCTGAAACAGATCAGGTTGTACAGCTAGCTGTGGCTAAGTGACTTCATATATTTTTTGCTATTTTTCTTGTTTGATAGTGTTAGAAAATTTGACTTTACCTTTATCTAAAGTTTTGCTCGTGTTTTCTATGAGCGCACTCTAAGGATGTCTCCAACAGTGACAAAAAAATATGATTCTGACAGACCTTCTGCCTCAGTTCCATCTGTATCAGATCCGATGGCAGTGCAAGTTCAGAGCCGCTCCACTGCTTTAGAGATGGTATCTCCAACTCTCAGGCCTCTTTTGCAATCTGTAGTGTCCGCCCCACCCTCTCGATCCTCCAAAACCCTATCTGATTATGATGTGGATCATGTGGTGCAGAGACTGCTGAGGACACCGGCGCTGGCCAAACGTTTGTCAGAGCCGACCCAAAAGGGCTCAGGTGTGAACAGGAAGGAAAGACTCTGTCTGCCATCGAAGTCTGTTTTTCCACACCTTCTAGACCCCTATCCCAAGGGTCAAAAGGGAGGGAAAATGTGGTTTCGAAAATCCCAGAGAGCCTTTCAAGACACAGAGGGTGAACCTTCCTCCACGGGCAGAGGAGGAGGTAATAATGGAAGATGCTGGACATGTGGCAGAGGGGATCCGTAAAACCAGGGTGACCGGGAATCATTATTTGGTAAGCCCTTTCAACACTCCTGAAGGGAGGCTGCCCATCTGTCCCTCTCTGGAGGCAGTAGGGGTCCCTTATCTATGTATCCAGGCAACTGGCTAAAAATAACAAAAGACAAATGGGCACAAAGCATCATATCCAGAGGTTACTCAATACCCTTTTTCATGTCACCAATAAAAAGGATCCTGGATGTTCCACCCACTTACAGGGAACAAGCAACCATAGAAATTCAGAAGTTGCTAGAAAAAAGAGTCATCCAGGCAGTCCCCACAGACCAGATAGGATCTGAGACTTACTCAAGGATCTTTTTGGTTCCAAAGAAAACAGGGGACTGGAGACCCATATTAGATCTCAGCAGACTGAACAAGTCAGTAAAAAAGACAAAGTTCTGGATGGTCACATTGCAGGCATTACTTCCCTTTCTAAGGAAAGACAACTGGATGTGCTCTATAAACCTCCAGGATGCATACTACCACATAAGAATGGACAGACCATCCAGGAGTCATCTGTGCTTTCAGCTGGGGGCCAGTCACTTCCAATTTTGAGCGCTGCCCTTTGGCCTCACTACAGCCCCCAGAGTTTTCACCAAATGCATGTCAGTAGTCACGGCTCACCTGAGACATCTAGTATTCCAGATGTTTCCATATCTGGATGACTGGCTGCTAACCACCTCCTCCAAGCATCTACTCATTCAAGCAAGAGACACTACCTTGAAACACTGTGCTCAACTAGGGATCTCAGTAAATTACAAAAAGTCTGCCTTATTGCCATCTCAGCATTTCATTTTTATAGGTGCAGAGTTAGATACCAGAACAATGATAGTCAGACTTCCACAAGACAGAGTGCAGGCTCTTCGACTTCAAATTTGGGACCTTCTCTTTAAATCCAAAGTTCAAGCAAAGACAGTCCTAAAGGTGCTGGGGACAATGCCAGCAGCAATAAATGTAATCCCACTGGCAAGACTACACATAAGAATCCTTCAGTGGCTTTTATTCACCCAATAGTCCATGCGAGAGCTTCCTATTTCACATTGGATAAAGATAACAGAATCCTGCAAAAGAGACCTTCATTAGTGGCTTTACTCTGATTGAGTAACAGTAGGTTGATCTTTTACTCCCCCTACTCCGGTAGCCACAGTGAGCACGGATGCTTCCCAGATAGTGGGGGGGGGGGGGCATTATCAGGGAAGAACAGCCCAAGGCATTTGGCAGGACCACAAGGCTCATTTGCATATCAATGTACTAGAAATGAGGGCTGTGCTGATGGCGTTGCAAGCATTCCAATATTCTCTTCCAATAGGTACGATTGCAATACAAACAGACAACATGTCAGTAGTATGGTACATAAACAAACAAGGAGGAACCAGATCTTACCCCCTTTGTTGAAAGGCCCTGAGAGTATGGCAGTGGGAAAAGTCCTCCCAACGCTTTCTGATAGCAATGCATATCCCAGGGAAATCCAACATGATAGTGGACAAACTCAGCAGGGCAATTTTGATGCCACATGAGTGGTCCCTAAAGAAGAAAGTAGCTGAAATGATTTGTCACAGATGGGGCCAGCCTTGATGTG
Organism: Protopterus annectens; assembly: GCF_019279795.1. Classification (NCBI taxonomy): domain Eukaryota; kingdom Metazoa; phylum Chordata; order Ceratodontiformes; family Protopteridae; genus Protopterus; species Protopterus annectens. The sequence continues at coordinate 220,346,067 of NC_056733.1, read as the reverse complement.
ATCTTTTTGCCACATTCATGAATACAAAATGCAGTAGCTTCTTTGCCCTAATCCCACCACTGGGAGAATCCCCAAGGGATTCACTTGTGCACGATTAGCCCCCGGGTCTCCTATATGCTTTTCCTCCCTTTCCTCTAATACCCAAAGTTCTTCAGAAAGGCAGCACTTTGGGAAGGACCTTAATTCTGATAGCCCCATACTGGCCTCGTCAAACCTAGTTCCCCTTCTTGAGGCCTCATCTTCAGGAGGAACCTTGGATTCTGGATCCGGTGCCAGATTGGCTGACCCATTTGTTGGGGGGCCCTCCATCCATCTCTTTACTCCCTCAAGTTGACAGCATGGCTGCTCCAGTTCCAAACATAGCCTTGCTGCACAAATTTACCCCAGAAGTCCAACACGTACTGATTTCTCCTCATAAGACATATACGAGAAGGCTATACCTCAGCAAATGGAAAAGATTTTCAATCTGGGCCTCACAGAATCATATTTCTCCATATTCAGCACCTTTATCATCCATTCTAGAATTGTTGGCTAAGCTTTTTAATGAGGGAGCAGCTGCAGCAACTATTGGAGTCCAATTGGCAGCAATTTCTAATTTTCACATTGGGAATGAAGGACCGAATATCATGTCCCACAGACTTTCAAAAGCTTTTCTGAGAGGCACAGGTTTAAGACCACCCATAAAGCCACCCCTTCCATCATGGAATTCAAATTTTGTCTTGTCTCACATAATTCTGCCCCCCTTTGAACCTGCATCATCTTGTAGCTTAAAGTTCCTATCCTGAAAAACTATTTTCCTAGTAGCAATCACGTTAGCTAGGAGAATTTTCAAATTACAAGCCTTGTCAATTAACCCTCCTTACATGTTATTCTTCAATGACAGGGTCTCACCTGAGACAGCCAAGCACAGAACAAAGTGTTACAGCGCTGTGGAAAGAGTGTCCATGAATCAGAATTGGTTACTGCAAGGTGTACACCAGACTTACACCTTGTGGTAACCTTTCTTAATTCAGCTCACCATTTTTAACATATCGTATCACCATACAATTTATAGTGCTGCTTACATGATTTCAGTTTTGATACATCCTATGGAAAGACCCACCACACTATGGTACAATATATGCATAAACATAACAAAAGACTAAAACTGAAGGGAACCTGACAAGTAATAGACTAGACTTCAGCCAACTAATACTACTGTGAATGAATTTCAGTGAAAGCTACTTTCAGCAAATGTTAATTTTGCACCTTTCCCCACTGTTGTGTGAATGTGAAGTTGCTATATGTAAGTCAGATGGATATGGGGGGTCTCCCATTACACGACGGGTTCAAGGGTCCAAGCACTTCTGCAAGAAAAGCTCATTTTGTGTTTCACGGAAAGTGGCTTTCAGCAAAATCCATCTGTGGTTTCATCCACTGGAGGTTTTGTTTGATTGGTCATTATTAATCCAAACTGAAACACTTTAATAAAAAGCCATCAAACAGCAAAAAGTCAAACAGTAAGTGTTTTGTCCATTAGCTAGACTTCTTCAGACTGATTACAGAGATTGTTTAATTTCATTTTGTCATTTTATAAAACCTTTAAACATTTAAATATTTAAAAATGCACAAAAAATTAAATATTTGAAACAATGAGGAAGGCATGACAGGATGCACCTCCAACAGGAGTAAACTGGACAATTTACAAAAAAACAATTAGTAAGTATCCTACGCTGACTTAAGGAACATAAGGAGAGGTCTTGCCCAACAAGAAAAGTACCAATGAAAATTCACTTAAGAGTGTAGGGAGCCAGTCCATAAAAAGCACAAATAAAACTAGATGGCTGCTATAGACAAAAGAAAAGCTTTGTGAGTGGCTGTGATGGCAGTAAATCTCCTCAGTTTGAAAGAATAAAAGCAAAGATAATTAGCCTAGGAAACAGCTTGATCTGCACTCAGTATTCCAACACCGTTTCAATTACAAAATAACCCTTCTCAGAAGAGACATGTGGTCTCAGGGAGAATATTTAAGAGGCAAAATAAGAAGGGAGAAAAAGTGGGATGTAGTACCCATGTGATACCCATATGAAAAGGTGCTGATGTTTAGACAACAAGGTAGTAAGAATTTAAAATATTAATAAGTGTCTCATGGACAGAGGAGGGAATGACTCTTTCCTTTACAAAACCATGGAAAGGAAAAGTATTTGTCTACTATATAAAAAAGGAATGGATGGAGATGTACCTGCTATTCTTAAAAGCAAATTCTACTGTCTTTTAACAGAATCAGAAAGGAATCCTTCTGAAGGGGGGTGAATCAGAACATGCTTGTATTCAGAAATCCTGTAGCCTTAGGTGTCCAGTTAAAAGGAGGCAATGGCAGTATAACAGTGAACTGGGATTCTCCCTTGGTATCTCCTTCCCTGGTTAGATCAGATCATAAACCAGTGACTTTCACCTTCATACTCTACCACTGAAGCCAAAATCTCATAATTCAAGGATTTTAGCTGTACTAACCTCATCAGATTCTATGATGAAGTTTCAAAATTCACTTATAGTAGTAGTATCACCCCAGGCATTGCTACGGTAGGTAGCTTCACCAAGGAGTTCTACACCCACCTAGATAAATGTTAAGAACTGGCAGTCTCAATCAGATCTAAATATAATGAGGCATCTGAAATAATCCCCTGGTAGTCTACCAACATGAATAAACTGTACAATAAAAGAAAAAAAAACTTCTTAAAGTATTCAGAAGATCAGAAGAGCCATATATCAATGATAATATCAAGAATTTAACTAAAAATCTGAAAAATGTTGTCAGGTCTACTAAAATAACACAAGAACATAGATTAGCATCTGTAGCTAAGGGCAATTACAAATCCTTCTTCAGCTGCATTAGGAAACTAAGAAATAATACCCAACTTCACTGTAAACTTATTCAAAATGGCACCACATACTCTAGCCCATTGCCAATATAATAATAAATAAATTCAGTGCCAGTTTCACAACAGAAACAATTATCCAAGCTCCACTTATCCCAAAATGTCTTAAAGCTCCCATTATCACTAGTGAACATATACTAAAGATGCTTTCCAGTACCAGAAAAACTTCATCCATGGGACACAATAATATACCAGGCTGTTACAGAACTAGACAAGCCCTGGCAGAGACAGTCCTCAAACTATTTAACCTAAGCTTATCCACAGGCTTTCTCCCTGAGGTAGAGTGTACAACAGTAGTGAGGCCACTCCATTAGGCAACTATTGGCCCATCAGCATGATGAATCTTATTTGCAAAGCCATGGAACATGTTATAACTGACCTGATAATCTATGATAAAGTCTCATCAGGCTTGATGCACAGCAGTTTGGCTTTGTCATGGGTAGATTCTGTCTAAAAAATCTGGTTAACTTATTCAAAAGGGCAAGACAGTCTGTTGGTAACAGCCATGCTGTCTACAGAGCATGTCTTGACTAGGCCAGGGCATTTGACACCATCCTGCATATTAGCATGGATTCCTAATATAAGATCAATCAAACAAATGATTGAATCTGGAAACAATGATTCTAAAAGATTGAAACGCAAAACAATGAAATCAGCTCACACAGCTCCATTCTAATGATATACACACATATATATATATATATATATATATATATATATATATATATATATATATATATATATATTACCTCTGAGATCACAGTACATTGAGGAAAGTGCAAATTCCTGATCCCCCCAAAATATCAAAAAATGGCATAAAAGTTGGTTTGATGGAATGAAATTCGAATACATGAATATTCTGTATTTCAGACATGCAATCAAACAAATGGAATCCATTAGTTAGCTAAATGCATTGCAAACTAGATCTCTATATGGTAAGATACATAGCAAACTGGCAAAAAAAAAAAAAAAACATAGTGCTGGTAGCAGCTACCTCAACAGAGAGTATAAAGGTGTCCAGACTGTTCAGCTCCCTGTCTTCTTTCCTGATCTTGAGAATAATGGAGAAAAGATTCTTCTTCATAGGCAGCTCAGATACTACCTAGACAAAACTCAAGCCTTCGGGGAAGCTGATTACCTGTTTGTCCCCTAAAAAAGTAAGAGGAAAGGACAACCAGGTGGTTTTCTCATACTACTGTTTTTTATTATACTCACCAAAATAAGCCACTTCTAGGCAGGGTTAGGGCCCATTTCACTTTGGCTACTTCAGTGGACTCTGGAAGTATTCTACAGGCAGCAAAGTGGTCATCTGTACATACCTTTACAACACACTACAAACTGGATTCCTTCTCCAGGTCCAGAAAATTATTTGCTAGGACCATTCTCCGTGACTCATGGAGTCTTCATTTATTGACCTCAGCCCATTCTTAGTTTCTAAGCTACAGTACACTACCCATATAGCTTAGGCTACTGCAACAGTGATCTATATGTTGAACATATTACAGCTGTGTAAGTAAACTTACCAAAATGGTAGATCTTCTGATAGATCAATGTTGCAGTAGTCATCCCACCCTCTAGTCCTCTTTATTTTGCCAGGGTATGGCTGTATATATCCTTGTATATATACTTTACTGTTGGCTTTGCTTCATACCATTATTATTTCAGGGCTCTTGCCTCCCTTTCTTCTAGCCAAAAAAGCTCTGAAGCATTTTGTGCTCCAACTGTCTTTTTATGGAGCTGTCCTTGAGCTCCTGACATTTGGAGTGCATAGAAAGTAACATGGGGTAGGATCCAAATGTCTTAGGCTACTGCAACAGTGATCTATTAGAACATCTACTGTTATGGTAAGTTTACCTACACAACTGTACTTTTCTTTCTGGGAATACCTCTCCAAACATGAGGACCACCTCTAACTGAGGTGACAGTCTCCTTTCAAACTCCAAGTTTCTGATACATAAGAAAATGATCCTCCCCCTTAGGACTCATGCAAATCTACTATGGCTTTCTTTTTATCCAAAAAAAAAAAAAATCACATAATTGGTGTCATAATGAGCCATTAACATAACAAGGAGGAATTCCTCCTCTATCTAATACATAACATTACCTAACTGCTCTTAAAGGAACAGTATTATCTACATAATTGTGACATCCAACAATGGCATTAGCAATGTTTTACAGCCAAAATACTTAGAAATGTAGCATTTTTACAATATTTACATCACATACAAAATTCAGTACTACAAAATGCTACAATATATTAATAAAGGTAGTTTCCACTGCCAAAACAGTCAAAAAGATCCTCATACTTTAAATAAAGCAGTAAAATACCATCAATGGTTTTGGCTTCAAAGACTGGAGCTTTCAGTCAATGCTAATTATATGTATTCTGTAGCAACATTTAGTGGTCACATGTAACTTAGGCATTGCTGTACCAAGTATTCATTAATTCATTTCCAATACTGAGTTTGACCATCTTAGGCTCCTGGAGAGATGGAACTGGTCCTGGAAAGCAATCGACATAATGTAAGAAACAAGCATGGACAGGACATCACTCCAGTCCACTACACGATGCAGACAATGCAGACACACACACACACACACACACACACACACACACACACACACACACACACACACACACACACACACACACACACACACACACACACACACACACACATACACACGCACACGCACACACACACACACACACACACGTGCGCACACACACACACACACACACACACACACACACACACACACACACACACACACACACACACACACACACATACACATACACACACACACACACACACACACACACACACACACATACACACACACACACACACACACACACACACACACACACACACACACATACAAACACACACACACACACACACACACACACACACACACACACACACACACACACACACACACACACACACACACACACACACACCATTTCAGTGAAATAAACAATAATGAAGTAATAATTATTGATTTAGTTCCTCACTATACATTTAGCATTACAAAGGAATAAATTAATGTAGATGGACAGCCCAGTAAAAAACTAGTGCACATCTTCTAGTATAAAATCATTGTACCATGACTGAAATCTTTTGCCGGGACTGGTACAACTTTCCCTGAACCTCACTTATCTAGCAATTAAAATTAAGCATTGTTGGACCAAAGCTGATTACCGGTAGCTGTTGTTTGCAGCAGTAATATGTTGTACCATGAATAAAATACTGCATGAGTAAATCAGCACCTTGCATTTAACTTGAGCATCACAGTTATTACATTAATAAAACACAGAAACATCAAATGGATTAAAAGGCTGCAGACGTGTTTACTGCCAATTATTTTTTGTTACCCCAACTGACTGAAGCTAATTATTTGGAAGAATTTCAGGGAGGCCATTTCTGTGTCACTATTCAATGTAAGAAAGTATTAAACTTTTTGAATGCAGCACCAGTAACTGAACAGCCCATTGACATACATTTAGCCATGTAATACTGTCCTTCAAATACTAAGCCCAGACATCCCTTCACCATTTTTGTAATCATTCAATAAGCCCCCCCCCCCCTCCAGGTAAGATAGGTGATGAACGAGTCGAAATTCACTTGGATTCTTTTTTGTGACTAAACGTACAGGCAAAACCTTGAATGCTCTTCTGGGTGGATGAGCAAATGGGCCTGCTCATCTACCCACTTCCAGTTCCTTGTTTAATTTTTTATTAACTATCTCTGGATGCTCCCTCACTGATTTCAAATTCTTAGTGACCCCCCCAACCTTCTTACTTATCCTAAATCCTGTGGTAAACTCCTCTTCCAGTGGGACTGCCTCCCTATCTAGATAAGCCTTCATCCAGTTACTTAAAATGTTCCATCTTACTGGCATCAGAAAAGGTCCTGCATTCCCTTTAAAAGCACAAGACATGTAGGAGATTCTATTCTGCATGGCTGAGAGATGAAAACATGCCTTAGCTGGATGATTCTGCTTTTCACATGCCATGCATTGATGCTGAAACCTGCACTGCAGTGATTTCCAACACTGCCCAATGTTTTACTGAAAACACCTTACAGCTCCCCTTCATCTCTAAAATGCTGATTTTCAACCATCCCTGTATGTCCAGACATGCCCTACCTATTAAAACCACTCCCAAAACCCATAATCTGTTGTTATTGATCCCCCCACTAGTCTCTAGCCAGCATAACAAACTTAGTTCCATCCAAGGCCATGACTTTCCCAGATGCGCCTTCCTCATCCTCCTATAATCCTCATTGTATATCAACCTTTTTTGACCCCGTTGTATGAAATGCATAGTGGTGACCCTATTGAAAGACTTCCACGTGCCCTTCATTTTGTAGGACTCATAGGTTCATAGGTTCATAGGTTCATACTAGGCTATCTGCCCGAGGGCATTTACAAGCCTAGCCCATAGTTTTGTGGCTTACGCCACCCCTTTAGTATGGGGAACTATACCCATTATTTTGCTGTGCCTCTGTCGAGCAGTGACACTGAGGTAATCCCTGGGATATATCTGCGATCTCCCATCCATTGGTCAAGATTTCTCTTGAACAAGGCCAGCGAGGTGCTCTGCCTCACATATACCGGGATTTTATTCCACAGCATAGGGAGTCTTTGGGTGATGAATCTATCCCTCCAGCACATCCTATTAATAGCCGTGTCGAGGTTTAAGTCTCCCGCCCTTGTGGCTCTGATGGATCTAGATTTTTTGAGGTGAAGCATATTCATCAAATCTGGGTTTGACATGGCCTTGTATGTTAGGCAAAGGTCACCTCTGAGCAGCGTGGCGACTGAATAGAGCTGGAGTTCTTTCAGTCGGGCAGCATAGGACAGATGTTTGAGACCCTTTATCCTTTTGGTGAGGAACTTATGTGGCCTCTCCAGCTGCTGCAAGTGTCGGGTCAGATACATTCCGAATGGGGCATTGTACTCAATCATTGGTCTGATGAGTGATGAGTATAGGGAGACTATGACCTCCCTTGATCTAGATGAGAATCCCTTCATGATAAGGTGGGCAATGTAGAAGGTCTTCCTAACTACTTTAGCTACATGGGTGTCGAATGACAGACTACTATCAACCTGGGTCCCCAGGTCCTTGATAACTTCTTCTGTGCTCAGTGGATTGCCACCTATTTGGTAGCTAGGGGTAACCTTGTTTTTCCCGAAGGGTATGACTATGCATTTTTCGGCATTTAACTTTAGGCCATGGCTCTGGCACCAGTTATCCATTTCTGTGAGACCCTTCTGAAGGATATCTGTGTCAGATGTGTTTTCTACTATGGCGCCCAGTTTGCAGTCATCTGCAAACTTTGTCAGCCATAACCCTCCTGTGTTTGCTTGTACTTGGAAAAGTAGATGCCAAACAAGAGTGGGCCCAGGACTGAGCCCTGTGGGACACCACTTGTGACAGGCTTTGAGTCTGACATGGCGCCAGCAACTCTGACCCTGTGGGTTCTGTCACTCAGCCAGTTTGCAACCCATCTTGTGATGTATGGGTTAACATTTAAGCTGATGAGTTTTTCAATGATACCCGAGTGGGGTATTGTATCGAAGGCCTTCGCCAGATCGAGGTAGGCTGTATGGACTGCCTTTCCCTCATCAATGGCTTTGGTGACTGTTTTGAAAAAGTCAACCAAGTTTAGAAGGCATGATCTGCCTTTGACAAAGCCAAACTGGTATGGATCCAAAGTCTGCAAATTCCCTATGTCTTTATTTATGAGGTCCATTATGATCCTCTCCATGGCTTTGCAGATAAGGCTTGTCAAGCTAATGGGCCGGTAATTTCCAGGGTCGGTGGAGGCACCGCCTTTGTGAAGTGAGACCACAGTTGCAGTGCGCCACTCCCTGGGTACGTATCCAGAGGTAAGACTATGATTAAACAGCTGTCCTAGCTGTGGGTTTAATTCCTCGTTGAGTTCGTGGAGCACACAGCCGGGGACACCATCAGGTCCCATGGATGCTGTGTTTTTTGCTTTGGAGAGAGCAGTTCTCACTTGGGCGTTGGAGATGTTTGGGGGGCTGCAATCGCTTGGTATAGATATCTCTCCTTTTGGGGGGGGGGAGTTTGCACTGAACCTGTCAGCCAGTATGTTGGCAATGTCTGTAGGATCAGTAATGTTCACATCATTTTGAACTAGTTCTGAGCATATCTGGGATATGACTCCTGTCCCACAAACTTCCTGCATATATCGAATACCCAGTCACCCACTTCTCCCATGTACATCTTAACACCATCTTCCTTCTTTTATCTACTGCCCTTCTCCTTTTCTTCTTCTTCCTTCCTATTCAAGACAGAAAATATAGTCACATACTCCCCTTTTTTTGATCTGTCGCTTGACTTTCTCACTCAGATGAAAGCGAAGTGACAAATCCAGTCTAACTGCACCATGGTGTATATATATATATATATATATATATATATATATATATATATATATATATAGGGTCTATATTAGAATCTCGACTGCTTAGCTTATCGAACGCTGAAATGTTGATGGCTAAACGGCGAAAGCTTAAAATCATGAACAACCACTTACGCAAATTTTTTCATTGAGAAAAATTTGCTTGACCGTCGCAAATTAAAATAAACTTCCAAAGCCTAACAAAGTGGGGGGCTGTGCCCCCCACACCCCCATAACTAAATATACCAACTCTGAGATTGCTCTACGTATATATATATATATATATATATATATATATATATATATATATAAAGTAAAATACACAATTCTTAACCTACTAGTACTAAATAACTTGCTTACTTTCCCCAAAAAACAGTAATACAAAGAAAGTTGTAAACTTGATCCCAGAGCAGAAACAAAAAACAAACAGGCACTTTTGCTTAAAAGAACACCCACATTGCTAAACCGCTTAAAACCTACCAAGGTAGGAATTAAAGACTAAAGTGCTGTGTTCGTGGCCCTTTCAATACCTTCCCTCGCCAGCTTGCCCTTCTGTAACTCTGCTGACTTATCCTGACCCCACCTGGGCATCCTTCCTCGTCCTTTTGACACCTACATCTGAGCTGACTTGCCTCAAACAAACTGTGGCTTGCTGCAACATGGCTAGCCAGCCATTGTAACTGTAGCCTTCATTTCCTTTCAACTCACTAACAAAGGCTCTTAAAAACCATAGTTAGCAAGTGGAAAAAAGAAAAAAAAAAACAAATGCTAGTAACTGCATCAGCATCAGCAGCAGTTACAAGTGTGTGTGTGTGTGTTATTAAACACTTATTTTATTATTTATTTACATTTGTTTACCGGGTAATGTACGACTGGGCAAAGTGTCCTTTTTCAGCGGAGACCCAGGGAGAAAAGCTCCAGAAACATAAATATGCAAAGGGATATATATATATATATATATATATATATATATATATATATATATATATATAAAGCCACATACAATAAGATTACAAAATCATACAGAGATACATTAACAATTTGTATTAAAAACATGCTTAAGATATATATATATATATATATATATATATATATATATATTTTTATATATCTATATTCCAATGAGTGGTGGGAGTGTCCTCATCCAAAGGTTATGAGGATGTGTGAGAGCTGCATATAGTGTGATGGGGGACAGGTTATTCAGGAGGAGAGCAGGAGCATATCCAGTGAGTTATGAAGTATTGTTTTAGTGCCTGTTTATAAAGTTTTGAGTATGCTTAATGGCTAGAATAGCTTGTGGAAGGGAGTTACAGTATTTTGCAATTTTGTAGCAGTATAAGGAGTCACCATGTGAGTTGTGTGATTTGTTTACTTTAATTAGCCCTTTGTCTGCTGACCTGAGAGAATTAAGGTTTTTATAGGGTTGAACAAGGTTAGATAGAGATGAGCAGTGATCAGGTTTATACATCATGGTATGGGCGATTAATAGTTGGGTTAATGTAAGTTTGGGAGTTCTAGCCAATTTAGTTGTTGTAAGGCAGTACAGTGATGAGCTTTTTGGGGCTGGTTAGCTACAAATTTGGCTATCTTGTTATAGCATGATTCAAGGTTATTCATTTTTATTTCACAAAGGTTTGTAAATATATGGGAACAGTAGAGTAGTGAAGATAACAGGTGGGTTCTTGCTGTTGCTAGTCTAGCATGATCTGTAAGAAAGGGTTTGGCTCTACAGAGTGCACCAAGTTTTATATTGACCTTTTTAATTGTCTGTGCTATATGTTTGTCAAATTTCAATGCATTATCTATAGTAAGCCCGAGCAGTTTAGTGTGTTCCACAGGTTCTATTTTTGTGCCATTTGAGGAAAATATAGAGAGAGGTGGATGATTAGTTAGAGATGAAGGATTTGAAAAGACCATAAGCTTAGTTTTATTAGGATTTAATATAAGTTGATGGGCTGCTAGATATCTTTCAAGATTGCTGAGGGCAGTCTGAGTTTTTGTTTGAAGTGCTTCTATTGTAGGAGCAGAGCAGATAATAAAGCAAAGCAGATCCACAAACTGGAAGCTGGCTCTGTAAGCCCAGAATAAAAAGTTGATGAAATGCTGATGTTCCTTCTTCCGCACAAGCAGAAAATGAAAGGCTGCAACTTGCATAAAACTTTCTTGCTTTAATAACAAATAACTTTTTATTCTGGGCTTACAGAGCCAGCTTCCAGTTTGTGGATCTGCTTTGCTTTATTGGTGCTTTTTACTTGTTCTTGTTTTTTTAGCAGGGCAGATAAGTTAAGAATCATCTGCATATTTTATAATATTGGCAGGGTTAGCGGCTGTGCTAAGGTCATTTGTAAAAATGGTAAAAAGTAGTGGCCCAAGAATTGATCCTTGGGGAACCCCTAGAGACATAGGAAGGTGAGGGCAGAGCTTATTATCCTATAAGGTAGCCTGTTGCCTGTTTGAGAGGTAGCTGTGGAACCAGTTTAGGGCTTCAGGGCAGAGGTTGTAAGTGGCCAGTTTATTAGAAGTATTTGATAGGATACAGTGTCAAAGGCTTTTGACATATCAAGACAGGTTGCAGAGACAAGTTGGTTGTTGTTTCTGAGGTGACCAATGCAGTTGGTAAAACTAATGAAGCTGTACTAGCACTGTGTTTTGGTCAAAAACCATGTTGTGCATCAGATAAAAGGTTATTCTTTTGGAAGTAATGGATTATTTGTTTGTGGATACACTTTTCTAGGATTTTAGCTAGGGGTGAGAGTATGGGTATAGGTCTGTAGTTAGATATGGCTTAGGCAAGTTATATCTTGGATATAAAATACATCCATCAGCAACAATTATATATCCTATATCAACTTTAAGCAGAGGAACTATTTTACATGAAAAAAAAAAGAAATGAGGCTTGAGTCTTCTAGATTTTAAATTATATTATGATATAATAAATGCTAGTAAAATATTTCAAATAACAGATTATAATCCTAAATCACATTTGGGGAGTCCTTCTTGGGTTAAAATATGGTATAGCTTTGTATATAATTCAGACTGTAACCCAAAAGCCTTACCTTGTGTTAAAAAAGAGAATTTCAAAAGTCCTAAACTATATAAATACCTAATATATAAAATAAAAATTTTTCAAAATCATTTAGCATTGGTTAAATTAAATAATTAATTTATGCTATTACAACCACTCCACTTAAATCCTAACATAAAATTAATAAGAGAGTCCTAAATCTTACTAATTTCCCACTCCTCAAAGATAAGTCAATGTTGGATTTTTATTTAAATAAAAATCTTTGAATTAACGATTTGAGGAAAATCCTGTAACTGTCCAAAAAGCTATACTGTTATATTGAGACAAATAAGAAAACTAATTTCAATATATCTGAATGAATCCAATATAAATTAATATAACATTATGTAACCAATTATGAAAATCCTTCACCTCAAAAAAATATTGTCAAATGCATATAAACTATTTACTTCATTAAGATTTCAAGAATCCATTATTTTTTCTATGCCACTATAAACCAGGAAATTTCATATAATCAGCAACTCAAATCAATTAATATAACTTCACAATTTTTATCTATTAAAAACCTCTTCCGTAAGCAGTTAATGATAAATGACAATGCATTTCTAAACCCAGCTATTCTTAAAAAAAATCATCCCAACCTGTCAGCAGATTTTTCTCTTTGTTGATACTACAAAGCTGATATATTTCATAAATTATGGAGTTGTAAATCATCACATACACTCTGGTGTTCTCTAAAAGTTAAATGAGAAAAAATGGGTTACGAAAAAGCTACACTTTCATGGAAATTTGCTCTTTTACATATCCCTCTGAATGAATTAGCTCAAAAAAATATCCATATACTAATCACACTATTCTCCACTGGTTAAACTCTTTATTACTAAAATTGGACAGATAGATCTAAAATCAGTTGGGATGGTTTCAAACAAAAGGATATCAACTATATCCTATCCCATAAATTATTTCCAATCCTTATAAATGCTCCTACTACGATAATTACTGGGAGAGGTTGTTTGAATGTATTCTTACAATATAAACTACAACTATAAATTTTACAACAGTTGACTGTTTTTTCAATTGTACTAGTTTTCTGGGGGTTTTATTCTATAAATCATTGGTTTTATATACATTTCATTTCATTCTCGAAAATAATAAACTGTGTCATTATTATAATGAAGTATCCTTTTATAATCCTCTTTTTTCTTTCGTATTGTTAATTAGATTGTATACTCAGCTATTAGGCTTCTGGCATTTTATTGTATATAGTGTATATATTGTAAACAATCTATTTTGTGTATATACTTTTAAATATTTTATAAATAAGTTATTGCCTATTCTATGTGTATTATTCACATTCTTATGGCTGGACATTACCTTGTAGGCCAGGCATGGGCAAACTACGGCCCGGGGGCCACATGCAGCCCGTTAAACGTTTTGATTCGGCCCGCCAAACTTGAAAAAATTTAATAAATTAACCTTGTTAATGTTTTATTTCCCCTGCAATTCTGATGTTTCCTCACTAGATGGCGCACTCTAGATATATTGGCTTTGTTGAGGTGAAGCGTAGGCCTATTACTCCACGTTTGCACTTTACCCTTTGACCCACCGCCCCTCTATGAAGATGAGCGGACCCAAGAAAAGGAAAGTGGACAGAGAATGTCGAGTGTTCAATAAGGAGTGGACAACTAAATATTTTTTCACTGAACACCGATCATCTGCTGTTTGCCTGATATGCCAAGAAACTGTGGCGGTTTTTAAAGAGTATAATATTAGCCGTCACTTTGCCACAAAGCACGCTAATTATGCTAGCAAGCTCTCAACAAAAGAACGGGAAGCTGCTGCTGAGAAGGTGGCAGCTAATTTGAAGGCTCAGCAAAGTTTTTTCACCGTCAAACTGCCATTCAAGAGTCAAGTACCAAGGCCAGTTTTATGCTTTCATTCAAAATAGCAAAGGCCAGCAAACCACTGTCTGAGGGCGAGTTTTAAAAGAATGTATGGTAGAGACAGCAGGTATTTTGTGCCCGGAGACCAAAGACAAATTTGAGAAAATCAGTTTATCACGGCGGACAGTGACTGCGTGTGGAACTAATAGATGAAGATATCACCAGCAGATTAAACAAAAAGGCGAAGTCATTCACTTTTATTCTTTAGCACTGGATGAAAGCAACGATGTCAAAGACACTGCTCAGCTCCTCATTTTTATCCGAGGAATCAACGAAACTTTTGAAATAACGGAGGAGTTTTTGAAAATGGAGTCTCTGAAAGGACAAACACGGGGAGAGGACTTGTTTGAATGGGTGTCTGCTGCCATCGAAAACATGAAGCTTACCTGGAGTAAGCTTGTTAACGTCACCACAGATGGATCTCCAGATTTAATGGGAAAAAACGTTGGCCTGCTGAGGAGAATCCAGAATAAAGTGAAAGATGAAAACCCTGACCAGGATGTCATTTTCCTCCACTGCATCATCCACCAGGAATCTCTATGTAAATCGGTGTTACAGCTGAATCATGTTGTGAATCCTGTGGTGAAACTCATCAACTTCATACACACACGGGGACTTCAGCACCGTCAGTTCATTGCGTTCCTGGAGGAAACTGATGCGGATCACCAGGACCTGCTTTATCACTCCCGTGTCCGCTGGTTGAGTTTGGGCAAAGTGTTTCAACGAATGTGGGAGCTCAAAGAGGAGATTGGCGTGTTTTTGGAGCGGCAGGGGAAGACTGATGAATTTCCTGAGCTGAGCAACAAGAGCTGGATGTGTGACTTTGCGTTTGCTACGGACGTATTTTCACACTTGAATGAGCTCAACGTGAAACTGCAGGGGAAGGAGCAGTTTGTGCATGACATGTACACCAACGTGAAAGCCTTCAAATACAAGCTGGCTTTATTCTCCAGGCAGATTTTGAACAAGTCATTCACTCATTTTCCTAGACTAGCCACGCTGAAAGAGGCCGGAGCAAAAGTAAAGAAATACAGTGAGTCACTGGATGCACTGCTCGGAGAATTCTGCCGTCGGTTTTTGGATTTCGACAAAATTGACAAGTCACTTCAATTGGTGGCCTTTCCTCTGTCACAAGACCCTGAAACAGCTCCAGAGGAGCTTCAGCTCGAACTGATCGACCTTCAGTCCGACCCTGCCTTAAAAGAGAAGTTCAGCTCTCTGAAACTAAATGACTTCTATGCTTCACTCGATGATGCCGCGTTTCCAAATCTAAGGCGAAAAGCGCAGATGATGTTGGCTTTGTTCGGCTCTACCTTCGTGTGTGAACAGACCTTCAGCGTCATGAACATCAACAAAGCCAGCCACAGATCCAAGTTAACAGACCTACACCTAAGATCCATCCTGAGAATCGCCACAACAAAACTAACTCCAGACTTTGATGCGCTGGCTAAAAGGAGACCAACAACACTGCTCCCATTAAAATGTGTGTGTCTCCGTGATACATGCGTTGTTAAAATAAACAGTGCGCAGATCAAATATAACGCTTCACAGACTGACTTGCTGCAACTGTTTCGTCCTTGCACTGGTCGTTGTTGACTTTTGGCACCGGGAAACAAATTGAATAAAAGGAACAGGACAAGTACATCTGCATCTCCTACCGCTTTTTGAAAAAAAGACAGTCAGGAGGAGAGTGATGGTGATATCCTGAAGGATAACAGAACTTTCAGTGCTTTAAAATAAAATGGTCATTTATTTGATTTTCAGTGTTTAAAGACTCATTTCGAAGTCAGAGATTTTATTGTAATGCTTTTCTTCATTTTCATTGGAAATTAAAGCACATGTTTTCTCCATATCCCAATATGTGTATTTTTCCCCCAATGAGGTGATGTTTTCAAAGCATGCCATCTATCTGCTCCTGTTCTGGCCCCTTTGTCAAATGTTAGAACTCAATGTGGCCCACGAATCAAAATGTTTGCCCATCCCTGTTCTAGGCAAATGTTATGGATGTGTCTGTTAAAGTTTATTAGCATAAAAAAATAAAGATTTTTGAAGAAAAAAACATATATCAACAACAACCTACTGGCACGAAGAATAGCAAGACAGCAATGTTGAACATGGAAGTTGTGAATGTGAGTGTGTAGCAACATATTAGTTTGAATTTGAGAGTGCCTGAGGGTTAAGGTTAGGGTAATACTGCAATGGTTAGGGTGAGGAATAAATATTCTACTTTGTGTGTGCGTGTGTGTGTGTGTGTGTGTGTGTGTGTGTGTGTGTGTGTGTGTGTGTGTGTGTGTGTGTGTGTGAGACACAGAGAGAGGACTGGGGTAAGGATTGGGGTAAAGCACAAATATTTTTCTTTGCAAGGGGACTGCTCTATGTGCAATGTGTGTGAGGAAAAAGGATGATTTATAAGGTAATATGTAATAAACACAAAGAAGTCCCACCTGCAGCATCGGATCTCACAACACTGCTATGTAGTATGTCAGTTTCCTGTAATAAATACCATTAGGCATTATTGCCTACATGTTAAATATGCATGCACCATGCTCACAATTATCTATATCATGTTTTTTATATAAGCAAAATAAGCATTTTAGGTGCATGTAATGGCACCAGAAGAACTGGTATGGACTGTAGTCTATGTGGTCGCCTCCAACTCATTATCTGCAGAACCATTTCTAAAATATGCTGTATATATGTGTATGAGTCTGAAATATGTTGTCAATATGGCTGCAGCACTTGTGGAGTGACTGAGCTTAAACAGTGCTTTGCAAAGGTTTAGGATATTCGCCACTGCAAAAGATAGAGCAGTAGTCCAGCAATTTATGCACAGTTTAAACATTTTCTGGTAGACATTAGTTTCTTTTTTTTGTCTGAAACAACAAAACAAAATCAATCTTTCTGAGTTCAACAGATCTTCATCTGTTGTTCTAGTTGTATGTGCACATACAGCAAATGCAGCAGATTATCTTCATCATTCTAGATGTCTGTTTAAAACACTGGCATCTGAAAACCACTGGTAAACAACCCCTTCTAATGATAGCCACAAGATATAGCAAACCTAGTGGCCAACAAATTCAGCTCCACCTTTACCTCTCTCTCCCCCTCAACCTTCCCTCTGGAAATATCATCAAATGTAACAGCCACACTGCTATCACTAGGGAACAAGTCCTTAATGTTGTCTCTAAGGCAAAGAACACTACATCAGTGGGCCCAGACAATATCCCAGGATGCCTTCTAAATAGCATGAAACATGACCTATCAGGACTTCTGGAATTGCTATTTAACTATAGCCTCCAAACAGGCTTTGTACCTCATGAATGGAGAATAGCAATAGTTATCTCTCTCCACCAAGGTGGGCCATCTACAGACCCTGGAAACTACAGACCCATAAGTCTCACTAGTCTTTTATGTAAAGCCATGGAAAGAATTATCATGGAAATGATCAATATGTTGTGATGGCTTGGTGGTTAACTACTGTGACTATAGTGTATAGGGTCCTGGGTTCAAGTCTTGCAAGGCTGTTTATTTATAAACCTTGTCATCACAATGAACAAAACATGCTGGAGGGATAGTTTCCTGACTCAGAGACTCCCCATACTTTGGAATAGACTGTCCATACATGTCCAGCAGAGCGTCTCCTTGGCGCTCTTTAAAAGGAACCTTGATGATTGGATGGAAGATAGGAAATTCACCCCAGGGATCATGTCAGTCACCCTGCTAGACAGGGGTCCAGGGAAGTAAATATTGTGGGAAGAAATATCCAGGGAATTGTTATGGCTAGGCTTGTATAGGCCCTAGGGCCAATAGCCTAGTACCAACCTATGAACCTATGAACCTATAATAGTGATATAGTAAACCTCCAGATACTGGACCCTACCCAGTTTGGTTTCGTCAAGGGCAGAAATACCTACTCATCCTGGTGGACTCCTTTCAGAAGGTCACCAAAGCAATGGATGAGGGAAAAATGGTTCAAACTGCCTACCCTGATCTGGCCAAGGCATTTGAGACAATACCCCACTCAGGCATTGTTGACAAATGCAAGACGTTAGGTACAAACTCGTATGTCACCTGGTGGATAGCCAAATGGCTCACAGACAGGACCCAGGAAGTTAGAACTGGGGACTTTACCTCTTCAAAGAGGCCAGTCGCAAGTGGAGTTCCTCAGGGATCAGTCCTTGGACCACTCCTTTTTGACATTTACTTCTCTGAAGTCAAGGCCAATGTCAGTGGTCTCTGGCTGACTGAATTTGCAGATGATTGCAAATTAGGAGATGTCATTGAACCCCACACTGACACAAATGTTCTCCATGAGGGGCTGACACAGACAAACAACTTGTGTCAGAGCCATGGACTAAAACTAAATGGCAAGAAATACATAATACTATCCTTTGGGAAGTCATCCAGCCCTGGTAATTATCATATTGACAACACACCCCTTAGAGTTGACCCAGTAGTCAGGGACTTAGGGACACACATATATAGTAATCTTGCCTTTGACCATCACATGTCTACAGTACTGAGGAAATCTTTCTGTGTTGCACAACTTATAAACAAAGGTATGGCATCTAAGTCCAAGGAAGTCTTTGTTCCACTGTATTTGGCATTCATCAGATCTGCCATTGAGTACAATACCCCCTTTGGTATGTACCTAATCAGGCATATCCAACAATTGGAACATCCACAGAGGTTCTTCACTAAAAGAATACAGGGTTAAAATCTCCTATGCAGACCTCCACAAGGCTCTATCCCTGTATTCTGTCTCCTACAGGCTTTTGAGTAGAGATCTATGCTTGACATACAGGGCATTGTCAGATCCAACTCTGATGGACCTCCTGCATATCCACAAAACAAACAGCACCAGACTTACCCATTCTAAAGACTTAAACCTTGCTTGTGATATAAATAGGACCTGCTGGAGAGACAAGTATGTATCTCAGAGATTATCCCATCTCTGGAATAGGCATGTGAAGCAGAGTTCCTCCCTAACCCAATTCAAGTTCAACCTGGACAATTGGATGTCAAACAGGAAATTCATCCCTGGTTTGGCACTTACATCTCTAATGGACACAAGCAACCTATAAACGGTTCATCTCCCAGGCCTTAGTTTGTAAATATTTCATGTCCCAAGCCCCTGTTTCACTTATCAAGGGTAACTTGTCAGTGATTTGGGATGCATAGCTCGGCTTAAGAAGGCCCTTGTGGTTGTTAGCCTAGTAAACATCTACAAACTTATGAACCTATATCACATTTGGCAAGCACAAGGAATTAGTCTTAAGTGGCACCTTTTCAATATAGAATATCAAGAGCAATTATAATTCCAAAATCCTCCTAATATGTATAACAACAGATAGAAAAAGTGCTTTCTTCAAATGGACATTTTAATTCCACTGTATCTGCTGGTTCAAAAGGGGGAAACCCAGTTTTTTTTTTTTTTTTTAATGAAGTTCATATCCCACAGAGATTTTGTTAACCTGGAATGTGAATAGCTGGAAGATGCAGTCTGAGCTACATTGCCCTCGTCCATATTTGAGCTGTCTCTTTACACAATTGAAAGGATCTGGTTCCTGTTTTGTTTTATACCATATTACTGTAGCACTGTCTGTCTTGATTTGTAGGTGTCCTCACTGAAAATTGCCCTGAAATAATGTCAGGGACCTGTAACCTGATTTCATCTCCTTCAGTTTGATGTGAAGAGATCTTTCCCATTGAGATGTTGAAACAAGCTGCCCTGCACTGATGGATTGTTGAGTAGTGGTCTCCAAGCATAATTTGAAGATTGGTGTTAGATAGTGATTATTGAAGTTCTGTTTCATTGCTTTTTCTCTGTACAAATTGGTGCACTCTAAGTTTTGTGGAAGTGGGACTGCATGCATTATGGGTCACAGGACTTCCAGGAAGAGAGCAAATTTGAAATGGTATTTTGATGAGTTGCCTCGCAATAAATATGCCCTTAATTTGAGTTGGTCTTTTCAGACATTGTTGATTCCTTAACAATTATTTCATGTTACTTTAAGTCAGCATCCATTGCAATTAGATATGTAAAGTCTATAAAAGAGCCTACATAGTCGATATGAGCATAACTTCATGTGCAGATGGTCATCTCCAGAGGTGCAGGTATACATGTCATACTATGTCTTGCACCATTGGATAACCAATGCATTTTCTGGCTAGGCCATCAATATCTTTACTACTACCGTCTCATCACATTAAACATTCAGCAAGGGATTGCACTTTTACCATTTCTAGATATCCCTCATGCTTTGTGTCTTGCAATCCATAATATAACTTCACTGAAGTCAGTACTACAGTGCCATATAGCAAAGATCTTTTTCAGAAGGAACACCATAACTGTAAATTATTACATTCAGTACCCTGTTTCCCTGAACAGGGTTCCTGTAGTGCTTGCAAATCCCTCTACAAGAAACCAGGGCTGGTTGTGTACCCTACTCAGGTACAGATGCAAATGATAAGAGGTACTGTTATATAGCTTCTATTTTTCCTTATTATATTTAGTACTTCTTGCTCCAGTGTGATGCTCTCCTTTCATTTATATTAGAATGCATTTTATCACATATTTTTGACTTGGCTGATTTGTTATTAGGGAACATGACACCTTGATTATATTTCTTCAATATTAAAACATATAATGTCATTCAAATTTGCTGCTGTTGAGTGTGCCCTCAGTACCATCCCCTCACAGCAGTCTTGCTCCAGGATCACTGTCCTCAGGAGATGTATTTGTGCTGCTATGCTTGTGTAACATTCCAACTAAGTGTTTATACAGCACAGAGTTCACCAGGTTCATACACTGTTTATTGCAGTGAGCCGAGGCTGTCTTCCTTCCCAAAGGATGAATGAGCTGACAATGGCCACTCATTTTCCTTCCCCAGTGACCTTCTCAATGCCAGTCCAGCTAACTGAACACCCATCCTGGGGGAGGAAGGTGCCTCAGGCTTACCACAAGTGTGGCACAGAGAGACAAAACTAGATGTCATCTACTGGCTTTTAAGTCTAATGAGTCCACAATTTCATGGTTCAATTGCTATGATGAAGGGTACAGAGATTTTCTCATAGTAAAAGGAAAAGTAAATTCTGAGGGGAAACTATTTTAAATTAGGTTTCCTTATTTGTTGCCTGCACTAAGAAAGAATAATATAAATCATGGCTGCAAGCATTGCATAATGAAACTGAACCAAACTGCAGAATTAAATTGAATTATTTTAGCTCCTTGGTTTGAAGACTGAACTGACTGAATATAATAGCTTTTATTTCTGTAATCATAACTTGCATTTATGTGTAGGAAGTTACGTAAAAATGATATTCAAGTTAAGTCTTCGGTTTACTGGTGTTTGTTTCTGTTAGGTGTTAAATATGGTAATAGATTCATGGCAAATTTGTGTTTGAATAAAAGGCCACAACATGTCACAAGATGTACAAAATTTGTGTGTGTGTGTGTGTGTGTGTGTGTGTGTGTGTGTGTGTGTGTGTGTGTGTGCGCGTGTGTGTGTTTTGATGAACCAAGCACCCTACACCCCACTGCTACTGATATATATATATATATATATATATATATATATATATATATATATATATATACACACACACCAACTCCAAGATCACTTTACAGTGGGAAAGGGGAAACTTCCCATTCCCCACTTTTGTGATCTCGCACCAAAACAAAGCTGGCAATGGTCAATCAGCTGTGAATGCTTTTTTCAGTGTAACAATTGCACCATTTGATTATGTCAATAACACCTATATATATATATATATATATACATATATATATATACATATATATATATACATATATATATATATATATATATATATATATATATATATATATATACAGTGGATATAAAAAGTTTACACACCCCTGTTAAAATTCCAGGTTTTTGTGATATAAAAAAAAAAATGAGACCACAATAAATCATTTCAAAAATTTTCCCACCTTTAATATGACCTATAACTTGTACAATTCAATTGAAAGACAAACAAATCTGTTAGGGGGAAAATATAAAAAAATGTACAATAAGCCGGTTGCATAAGTGTGCACACCCATAAACAAATACTTTGTCAAAGCACCTTTTGATTTAATTACAGAATTCAGTCTTCTTGAGTACACACCTGCCATCAATTAAAGAGACTCTGATTAACCCTTAATAAAGTTCAGCTGTCCTAGTAGGATTTCCCTGACATTAACTCAGTTGCCTGCTGCAGCAAAAGCCATGGTTTGCAGAGAGCTTACAAAGCTCCAAAGGGATCTCATTGTTGAAAGGCATCAGTCAGGAGAAGGGTACAAAAAATTTTCCACAGCACTGGATATATCATGGAACAGAGTGAAGACAGTCATCAAAAAGTGGTGAAAATATGGGACAACAGTGACATTGCAAAAAACTGGATTGGATATCCCTCCAAAACTGATGAAAAGACAAGACACAAATTGGTCAGGGAGGCTGCCAAGAGACCTACAGCAACACTGAAGGAGCTGTAGGAATTTCTGGCAAGTACTGGTTGTGTACTACATGTGACAACAATCTCCGTATTCTCCATATGTCTGGGCTATGGGGTTGGATTGCAAGATGGAAGCCTTTTCTTACACAGAAAAACATCCAGGCCCGGCTAAAATTTGCAAAACAATACATCAAGCCTCACATCAGCATGTGGGAAAATGTGTTATGGTCTGATGAGACCAGGGTTGAACTTTTTGGCCACAATTCCAAAAGGTACGCAAAAACAACACTTCGCATCACCAAAAGATCACCATCCCCATGGTGAAGCATGGCGGTGGCAGTATCATGCTTTGAGATTGCTTTTCTTCAGCTGGAACTGGGGCTTTAGTCAAGGTAGAGTGAATTATGAACAGTTCCAAATACCAGTCACTTTTGGCCCAAAACCTTCAGGGGTCTGCTAGAAAGATGAAGATGAAGAGGAATTTCACCTTTCAACATGACAATGACCCCAAGCATACATCCAAATCAACAAACGAATGGCTTTACCAGAAGAAAATTAAAGTTTTGGAATGGCCCAGCCAGAGCCCAGACCTAAATCCAATAGAAAATCTGTGGGGTGACCTGAAGAGGGCACAAGAGATGCCCTTGCAATCTGACAGATTTGGAGCACTTTTGCAAGGAAGAGTGGACAAATATTGCCAAGTCAAGATGTGCCATGCTGATAAACTCCTACCCAGGAAGACTGAACGCTGTAATTAAATCAAAAGGTGCTTCAACAAAGTATTAGTTTAAGGGTGTGCACACGGTTCCCTATCAGAAGCCTGAAACACTATAAGCCTGAAAATCAAAATCCTGAAAACTAAAGCCTGAAAATTCAAAATCCCGAAAACCCAAAATCCTGAAACTCAAAATCCTGAAAACACAAAATGGACATACTGACGTCATTGTGGCTTTGCTATTGTTAGCCCTGTGGTGTTAGGTCATGCATTGGGTTCAGGTAAGTGTGCGGTTGGTTTTATGTTAGGGTTAGGGGCGGTTTAAGTGAGTTAGGGTTAGGGCGCAGGTTAGGCATGTATGCAATAGTGACACATATTGGGGTTAGGGGCGGTTTAAGTGAGTTAGGGTTAGGGCGCGGGTCAGGTGATTGTGCGATAGTGACGGACCTTAGGGTTAGGGTCAGGGTCAGTTGGTAGATATTAGTGTCTTTATAGTGACATATTAGCATTATTTGTGTTTTCAGGATTTTGGGTTTTCGGGATTTTGAATTTTCAGGCTTTAGTTTTCAGGATTTTGATTTTCAGGCTTATAGTGTTTCTGGCTTCTGATAGGGAACTGTGCACACTTATGCAACCAGCTTATTGTATGTTTATTTTTTTATATTTTTCCCCTAACAGATCTGTTTGTTTTTCAATTGAATTGTACAGGTTATAGGTCACATTAAAGGTGGGAAAAATGTTGAAATGATTTATTGTGATCTCATTTTTTTATATCACAAAAACCTGGCATTTTAACAGGGGTGTGTAAACTTTTTATATCCACTGTATATATATATATATATATATATATATATATATATATATATATATATATATCTATATATATATGGAAGCACTTCACATATCAATTACTGAAATCTAATGTCATATGGTCGAGACCATATGATCGACATTTCAGTAAATCGAATATGTAAAGTTTTAAAAAATAACACTTTACTTACCTTAAAACGTTACGTGCACACAGAGGCAAGGCTTCTTGTACTCTCTGTGTGTACGTAATGTTTTTATCTTTTTTGTGGTGTTGACAGGAAGTGGGAAATCTCCCATTTTGCGCTTCCGCATACAGCGGAATATGGGAGATTTCCCTTTTCCCCACTGTAGCGCGATCTCGGAGTTGGTATATTTAAGTAGGGGGGTGTGGGGGGGCACAGCGATGTTTGACTTTTTTTTTGGGGGGGTTTCATTTTAGAAGTTCGAGTTTCCAAAACTCGATCTTTTGGTCTCGACCATATGAGGTTCGAGATTTTGGGAATTCGAGCTTCTAAAGTGAATCCATATACATACATATATATATATATATATATATAGATATATAGATATAGATATAGATATATGTGTGTGTGTGTATGTGTGTGTGTGTGTGTGTGTGTGTGTGTGTGTGTGTGTGTGTGTGTGTGTGTGTGTATAGCGAGAGAGACAGAGAGAGAAAGGGAGGGAGAGATAAAACTGCATCTTCGTTCAACCATAACAGTAATGAACACATTTCAATGACTACACCGTTAGTCATACATACAGTCAAAAAAGTAATAATTGCAAAGTACTTCTATCCATGACTTGTGATCTATATTTCAAAACTTCCCATTACTTCACACATTCCTATTACCAATCAGAAAATAAAATCACTTTTCCAAGGGTTACTAGGAATGCACAAAAACACACATATATCCATCCAATTTGCAGTTACCAAAAATGGTTCATTTACTTGGGGGAGCCATCCTCAACATCCACAGCACCATCTCCTTCTTATATATTTATATATTCACACACACACACACACACACACACACACACACATATATATATATATATATATATATATATATATATGTATATATATATATATATATATATATATATATATATATATATATATACATATATATATATATATATATATATATATATATATATATATTAACTACTCATTTGCAGTAGCCTGACTACAATGCAATACCATGCAGTTGCACTATAGTAAACCACATCAACAGCTGCTTGAATGACACAGTAGACTGAAAAACATATACAAATATCAGGTTTCCTAAATGCATTGTTAACTCATTGTATTGCTACCACATATAAATATGTATGTATATATTGATCTTTTATTATGATTCCATATTAGATTTGTAAATACAATTATTTGCACAGGAAGATTTATCTGATTTTATCTGTCACCAAGTGCTTTATTGTTCTTATATTTCATGTTGCAAGACTGTTACAAATACTTGAGTTTATTGTGTTTTTGATTCATATTCCTGTACTCTACACTAGGACACTTATCAGTCTAGTCCAGGCACCTAGCCTTGCAGAGAATACAGGCTTAAAGAAACAAAGAGAAAAAAGAGAATACAGGATATTTGTCAGAGCCTTGTACCATCTACATCAGTACTTAAGCCCTGTCTACCATCTGTTGTTTTTTGTTGTTGTTGTGTTTTTTTTTTTTTTTTAACTTTAAGCCCTACACTAGTTTCCCCACTGAGTGGATAATCAATGGAACATTTCATAGGTTCATAGGTTCATAGGATGATACTAAACTATTGTCCTGGAGGCCCCTTAAGCATAGCCAAGGATTTCACTCATGTTCCCTCAAAGTCAGCACCTTTTTCCCCTGTGGTATATCCCTAGGGGTGTATTTTCTGTTTCCCATCCAGTCGTCCAGGTTTTTCTTAAAGAGGGCTAGAGAGGTACTCTGCTTGACATGGAGAAGGAGTCTTTGGGACACAAATCTATTCCGCCAACAAGTTCTATTAATGTCACAGACCACGTTAAGGCCTTAAGTGTGGGTTGCGTGAGTGGAGTTTGTCTTACGGATATGCAGCAACTCCATCAAGACTGGGTCTGAAATGGCCTTGTATGCAAGACACAGGTCACCTCTGAGCAGTCTGTATGACACTGAGTAGAGGAGCAGGGCTTTTAGCCTATCTGTATAGGATAGGTGTTTGAGACCCTGGATTTTCCTGGTCAGGAACCACTGTGGTCTCTCCAACTGCTGCATGTGCTTGGCAAGGTATATGCCAAAGTGGTCATTGTACTCGATAATGGGTCTGATAAGGGAGGGGTACATTTTGTCACACCTCTACGAAAGCTCAACAGGTTCTCACCCTAATCTCCTTTTAAATTACACCCTCCCTTGCCCAGTCTCCCACCTACACCGGGGATTTCTTGAGGAACACCCATGCAACCACCCTTCACCAGGATGGATACACTCCATCCCTCACTGCCACTCTGTCAGATGCCCACACTGCTAATTGAATGAGGGTCAGCTGGGCTGTAGTCTGATTTTTATCCCCTCTACACCACCGGTTCAGCTTCCTTATGTATATTGTTAGAAATTTCTTAAAAACATCTTTTGTTGCCACCTGAGGTAGTGTGTACAGTTCTGGGTGTACATAACTTGAGCAGTGGATTCGAGAGATGCTAAGGTCATCCTTCTGTTGTGCAATGCAAAGATAAGGTATCATCCAAGATAATTCTTACACTTCTGGGATGCATAGCATACAAAGTGGGTGCTAGAGATGCTGAGTATAGCCTGTCATTGTGCTGGGCAGTTCATAGGCCACATCTGGGGTACGTATACAGTTATAGGTTAGCAAGCCATAAGAATTAGTCCCCACAGATGCTGAAGTCATCCTTCTATTTTACTGGGCACTGGTAAGACCACATCTGCAGTATAGAACACAGTTTGAGGTACATGGTATGAAGATTTGCTTCCCAAGATGCTGTTGTCACCCTTCTACTGTACTGGGGTACTGGTAAGACCTCATCTGGGGTACATACATACCTACTTACAAATATTTCAAACACAGGCATTCATGCCCTTCTAACCTGCCAATATACCAAAACAGTTGTTCCCATAAGTGTCCAGGATGTTCTTAAAATATCTAAACTACTGCTTGCTTTAATATACTTTGGTAGTCCATTCCCTGCATGAGCTGCTCTCTCAGAGAACCAGTTAGTACACTTCTCATTCCTATAGAATCTTCTATATAGGTTATCTGATGATTCTCTACTTCTTTTTGATAACCCTAAACATTCCCAGAGGTAGCTGCCTCTAAATGCCCTGTATACCTGAACAAGGTTTCCTCTTAAATATCTATGAGATACTGTACAAGTTCAGATATTTTAGTCTTTCATAATAACTTAAATGTTCACATCCATGGATGCCCCTGGTATAGTTCTGCTGTACTCTTTCCAGTTTATTCATGCTTATTTTCTTATAAGGTTTCCAGATTTTTATTCCATACTCAAGTTTCGGTCTAATATAACTAACAAACAATGACTTCATCACTTCTTGTTTCCTAGATTGTATAAATCTGTTTATGCAAACTATAGTTCTATAACTATCATTAACTAATCGGTTAATATAATTAGAAAAACTTAAAGCTGATCTACCCATATACCCAAGTCCTTAAATGAATCTACAGTTTCGATCGGTGTGCGCAGTATTAAATATTCAGTTTATGTCTTACAAAATTTTATATGTTTACTTTTTGATGTATTTACCAGCATATTATTTTCCTGTGCCCAAATGTTTAATTTAGCCAAGTTCTTTTGTAGACATGCTGTGTCTGTAACATATAATCAGTTTACCTAATTTTAAGTTATCTGCATGCAGACTGTAAAACACCTCAGATAAAAAAGATAGATCTGAAAGATACAATCTAAACAAGTGTGGGCCTAGGACAAGGGCCTGTGTGATACCCTGACCAAAACCTCAGTTTTAACCTGTCAGTTGCTGTATGTCCTATTTGTAAGCCAGGCAGCTATCCATCTTATCAAGAGTACATCAATACCTAGTTGTTATGATTTATTGATCAGTGTTTAGTGTATGACCCTGCCAAATGCTGAAGTTAAATCTAGATAAATTACATCACAGCACAATTTTTCATTCATAGCTGTTATTAGATTATTATAGAACATTATGTTACAGGTGGTAATAGATCTATTTTCAACATATAATTGCTGATATATGGTTTCAAGTCCCAGCATTTCCAGTTCTGATAATAATTTATCCAAGATTACCTTCTCCATTATTTTTACACAACATGAAAGTAAACTGTAAACTTTATGGTCTGTATGACTCTGGGTTTGTTGTACTCCCCATTCCCTTAAAGACAGGTTTAACAAATGCATGTCTCCAATCTTGAGGAATCTCCCCATATTTTTTACAGTCCAGTA
This sequence comes from Protopterus annectens, assembly GCF_019279795.1. Lineage (NCBI taxonomy): Eukaryota > Metazoa > Chordata > Ceratodontiformes > Protopteridae > Protopterus > Protopterus annectens. Next base: position 220,317,325 of record NC_056733.1, on the reverse strand, counting down.
AATAATAGATATCATGGCACTGTAAGTTCTTGTTAAAGTGTTATTAGGTCATTACTATTAATTTTGTCTCTCGTCCCTGTACTTTGTTTGGATCCAGTTTGTAAGTTCTTTTTCAATACAATCTAATTTCATTTCAGTATGTGAGGTTACCTGGATGTCACTAGGACAATGTGTCACCTCCTCTGTAGAGCCAACTGCTTTGCATAAGATTTTGTAAATATATCTATAATCTGCTGTGCCTGCGAATAAATTTTAGAATCTACACACAGCTTATCATTTTCTCTGCCTTTACTCCTTCCACATCTTATGTATCTATAACATTGTTTCCTATTACCCTTAACATCTTTATATAACTTTTCTTCAAAATTTTCTTGATCTTGTTTCACCCTATGTTTAATATGTCTGTCCAGATTGTTTATTTCAGTTTTCAAAGTTTTAGTTCAACCTCATTTTCATTTTTTTATATTTTGCATCTCTCACCTTAATCAAATATCTAGTTCTTATGGAAATATATCCTCTTGACATTGTATACCTAGATCATGATGTTAAACATTTTTTTTGCATTCAAACAATTTGTCTTTCAAAACTTTCTACATTCTTTCTACAGTTGCTTTTAAAGAACGCATCACTCCAATTAGTTTTACATGGTGACTATTTTGCTTCCATATAATCTGTTATTAATCTTCTGTGTATTGGTTTAGATTTCAGTTTGGCAAAATTATCTAGCAACAGGTTAACCTTTATAACCCCATGATCACTACACATCAACGGTGGTAAAACTTGACATGAAGTAACAGTAATTTTTTTAGGGACACAAACAATGTCTAATATGTTCCGTTCCTTTGTAGGCTTTTTTACAATCTGAAGCAATTGTTCTTTCTGAGCATACATTGTGAATAATTTCCTCACTAATGTTGTTGAATCAATATTATTCCAGTCTGTTTTTGGTAAATTTAAGTCCCCAGCTACTATTATTCTTCTTCCCTGTCTTTCATGCTAGAAATGTATGATTTCCTCTAGGTCATCTACACTTGACTTTGGTGGTCTATACACTCCAACAATTGTTATATATTACAGGGTTGTCTTTACTGTCACAGTTACACAGTCTATAGTATTGGTGTTATCAATGAACAAGTCTCATAACTATCTTTAATCCCTCTCATAACATCTCCACCTGATTTTTTGCTAGAATGTCTGTTACAGTAAAAATATTTATACCCTAACAGAACTGGTTTCTACTCATTGCTCTTTAACCATGTTTCACAAACTATAACAACATTAATCATGTGAGAGTGTAGCAAATTTTCCAGTTTAAAGAAAAAAAAACATTATTAATGCTCCCAGCATTAACAACCATGACAGGTGCATCAAATGTTGCTATCTGTAACCTGGCAAACATCCTGCCTTGTGTTTGTCAAATATTGCAAAATATCTGCTGCAATAATTCTCTTCCCTAATCTTGACAAGTGTATATCATCCTATTTAAACGTGCGTCCAAAATTAGGCTTGTATGATCTACACATTTCCATTTTTAAAACGGGCCATTTTTTTATGCAGGTATTTACCAAAAATATTTTCATTCATGGTGACCCGTCTCTCTTTTTTATATGTGATTTATGAAAAATACATCCTAATACCTGTGCAAGCTATGTTATCGGCAAGGGCTTTAATTTCCCTACTAACAGTCACAGGATCCTTGCAGATAAGATCATTTGTACCGACATGAATAAAAACAAATCACCACTTCCTTACATTAAGGCATTCTAAGGCTTGTCTAACATCCACTATGTTTGATCCTGGCAAGCATAACACTGTATGATGTTCATTATCTTCTCTGCAAATGTAATTATCAGTTCCTCTAATAACTGAATCTCCAATTACAAGATTATCTTTTCTCACCAGATCTGAAGAATTTTCAACTTCTAATTCAGTAATATCTGCTCTATCACTTGTTACAAAGGAATGATCTTCATCACTATTAAACTAATTAATCCAACTGTTTTCATTGCTTATTACATTTGCAATCATACAATTCTCATCCAGCTGGCTCTCTACATCCACAGCTTAAGCCATGTTGTCAACATGTCTTTCTCCTCTTTTTTCTTTCAGTAATGTTCTTCAATCCTTCCACATTCAGTTTTGATTTCTTTCTTTTCTCCTGCCCCTTGCCTCTTTTTTCCTACCTTCTCTTTTATTTATTGTTTATTTATTGATATTTGATTTCTGGGAAAGTCCGAGTGAGTAGGAGCCCATTTTTAGAGGAGGACCAGGGACAAAAGCTCCAAAGTATTACAAAACATTTTAAGAACAATAGTTTTACTCTCTATAAAAATAATGCAAAAACAAATACATTTAAATAATTATATCAAATTAGACATAATATAAAATATGGTAGTTGTTGGGAAATATTAAAGCAATACTACCACCTATCCTCTTTATGCAGTCATTATGGATGACATTATAGCCAGGAGGTGTAATTTTGGGGTTGTTTATGTTGGGTTTAAGCCAAATTTCTGTTACAATGCAAACAACAGGCTTATGTTGGGTAATCCAGGCATGTAGTTCAGCAATTTTATTTCTTATGCTTCTAACATTTATGACAGCAAAAGTTAGATTATTGTGGTTAGAGGCTGCCTGTTGTAGGACTAAAATAGTGTGTGGAAGAGAATTATCTTGATGTTCACTGTGATGGGTGGAGCCAGGATTAGGGTGATTGTCTCCTAGAAGGATTTTAGTATATTGTACTTGTTTTTTATTTTTTATTTATTTATTTTTGTAGAGTATTTCTCCACTTAATTTTGTTTTGGTTTCAGTTGAAATGGAGTTAATCAGTCCATATTTGCAGTAAAGGTGAGGGGTGTCATTAAATATGTTTGGTGTGATGTGTGGAGAGTATAGGCAGAAAGTATGAATAAGTGGTTGGGACAGAGATGGAGATATGTTTAGAGCAATTATAGAGTCATGATAGGATGAATGATGGCCCAGTAGTAGGAGAAAAATAGAGGACAAACTGAGTAGTAGATTTTTGGAAAAATGGTGCCTTTTTCAGTAGACTGAAGGTTTTCTGATAGAAAAATGTTCTCATTCCCTGTCATCTGTGTGTTACATAACAAAGCAGTGTCCTTTTTGGTATGTATTATCTTGGCTTTACTGACATTTATCAGTTTAGTTTTCTTCCTTGTTATTTGTTCTGAACATCTTCCTTTCCTTCCTGTTTTTTAAATGCACATTTCTTCAGGACATACAAAAAAGAGGAAACTAGTCTACTAGAAAATGTGGAACTCAGTTACCAAACAGTGAAGACTATGGAGAGACTGGGATATGAGCAGAAATTTAAAATGTTTGGAATGAGCATAACTCTCTGTATGACAACAGATATGAGGGGTGCAGTTAAAGACAAAGAAAAGACACGGGACATGAATGTCAATCAGAATAGAGTGATTTATGTCACAGATGAGAAAATATAATTTTTTGTAGATAGTAAAAGTGTTCCTAAAGTGTCCTATACAACATTCGTACAGTATGAGCCATCACAGGAGTTGGAAGTTACCAGGCAAAGAGAAATAAATGGAAAGGAAGGCAAAAGACAAGCATATAGAAGAGGTAGCCATCTAAGGTAGAGCTACTAAGTGAGACACACTCAAAAGACCAAAAGTGTTCCATTGCTTTATGTACCATTTTTCAAACATAGGAAAAATATAATAATATTATAACAACGTCAACAACAAAAATAGTAAAACACTGAGCGTCAACCAGTACCTAAGCAAACATAAACACAAAATGACTTGTTGTTGCTGATGTTATTTATAACTATTGCCCAATATCAGAAAAAAATGTAATTGTGAGAATGCAAGTGACAAACTTATAGAAATGAATAAAATTCAGATATGCTGACAAAGATACAAGGGAGAGAAATTACATTATACTATTTACTTTGTCTATTGTTTTATTCTCATTCTGGCTCCTTTATTCATGCTTGCAATATAATTTAAAGAAATTAATCTTAGATCTTTACTACAGGAAACAGCAATTAAAACTGGAAGATAAAAATATCTTCTACTGTTATGGAAAGTATCAGACTTTTTACCTAGCTTTGTGAATTACTGCTGCTGAGATGTAAAATAAAGAGGATTATGTTAATTATCAGTTAATCACCTTAATGCTTACTTTTCACTCCTATGTGTTTTCTGCTTTAACAAAGAGGATATTTATTCATCAAACCCTGACTGCAATTTAGAAATTCAACAGAAGATGTGCAGTTAACAATGTAAACATCTGAGAACTCATAATGAGTCAGATACCTGTCTAGCACTCACCTAAACCAGGTTTTCCTGACAGAGGTACTAAATTCCTACTATTAAAGAAAAAAAATAGAACATACATAAAAAGCCGCAGATAATTCTTGATTCAGTCAAAGCCCACTATATATATATATATATATATATATATATATATATATATATATATATATATATATATATATATATATATATATATATATATATGTATGTATATATATATATATATATATATATATATATATATATATATATATATATATATATATATATATATATATATATATATATATATATATATATATATATAAATAATTGGTGTGGGGCAATTGGATAAATTACCTAAATATCGACAGCAAAAAATACCTAATGTTAAATATCTAGACAGTCAAAAATACCAAAAAACAAACTATTGACAAAACCTAACCCCATACCAACTCAATATTTTTGCATCCCCACATCACCTGATAATTATATTTACCAACTCAGAGGTCACACAACAGTGGGGAGAGGACATATACCCTTCCCTGGTGTAACTTCAATGTTGTCAATATTTTGCGTTTAGGTATTTTTGACTGTCAGTGTTTTTGCTGTCACTATTCAGGTCATTCAGGCAGTTGCTATACACCTATATGTATATAAATATACAGACAGATAGATAGATAGCAAGATAGATAGATAAATCGATAGATAGATAATGCGCGTGCACACACGCGGGTGTGTGTCAGACTATGTGTGTGCTCAAGCATCCAGAAAATGCAAAGCTTATTGGTAGCATAAAGAATTTATAGTAAGAGCAAAGTCAATCCTTTAGGTCTATTCCCTCAAATGTGCTACACAGTGTGAACCTTTTGCAAGGTACACAACCAGATTTTATATACTTAGCAAGACGCATTTCTTTTAACGTAAGAGTGATACATTATATGTGTGATTGTAATCTGTGATATTACTTCAGTCTGTATTTAATAATCATTATTCTTAAATATTTATCAAATACTATAGATGAGTTTATTAGCAATTTATTTCTTTCTAGACACAGACTTTATCTTCACTGCATAATTAGATTAGTCATGACTATAGATTTTTATGCTTCAAAATGCATAGTATACATAAATATTTAAGTTTATTTTACCTCATTTTATTATATTTATTTTTATTTTTATTTTACAGGCTATTTAACAACACTTGTATAGTTAAATATGAAATAATCTGACATATATTGCTAAATCTAAATTTTGGCAAAGAAGAAGAATATTCACTATATTGGGCTATAGATATTTTTTGGAGGCTAAGGAAAAACTGGAAAAAGTGTTCTATAGTCAGAAAAATAAAAATGACTAGAGCATAGGCTCACACCTCAAATGAAACTGATGCTTCTGATATTTTCTAGTAAAATTAACAATTTAGATTTCAGACATTTTTGAAATACATACAGACTTAAAGCAAATTAGTTTCTTCAGTTTTACTGGCTTTTTCAGAGTCTGTAACTATTCTATTCATGGGAGTGAAACACTGTGTCTGTATATATTCTATGTGCGTATACATACATATAGTACATATAGCTATACACACACATACACACACACACACACACACACACACACACACACACACACACACACACACACACACACACACACACACACACACACCTCTATATCTGTATGTATCTCTCTCTCTCTATATATATATATATATATATATATATATATATATATATATATATATAGGTACACTTTATAATCTCGAAATTCTGAAATACCAAATTTCAGATTATCGAGATCATAAAGCCGAAACACCACAATACCGTATGCCCATAATCACGAAACTCAAAATCCCGACACTTACATACACACACTCACATACACATAACTGCCTCCCACACATAAACAAAATTAACCTAAACTAGAAACAAACAGCAGGGGAGCTTCGACCCCCTGCACCACCCATGTGGGGGGCTGTGCCCCCCACACCCCCCTACTTATATATATTAACTCCGAGACCGCACAATCACACACACAAAGGCAACTCGCACACACACATTTCATAGCCCCTTGTACACACACATCACAACCAAAACACACACTAACATACACTACAGCACATAATCTACACATTCATACAAACTTACTTGCAATTACATCCATTCATACACCGCAACACCAGAAGCTCCAAACTTCGGTATTTCGAATTTCGCGCTTCTGATGTTTCATGATTCTGAGCATTCGATATTCTAATCTCGGTATTCTGAAATTCAGTATTTCAGAATATCGAGATTATGAAGTGAACCCATATATATATATATATATATATATATATATATATATATATATATATATATAAATGGCTACAGGATATTTGCTCACAGGTATGTTTTGTCTCAAAGTTTTTTGTAGTTAAAATGTTTGAGAACTGAATTTTTGATTATGAAATATAAGGTAAATGGAAGTTGATATTAATGCCAAAACTTTCATTTGTAATGTTTCAGCATTGGGATTGAATGTGTGTGTGAGAAAGAGTTTGAGGGTTAGGGTTAGAGTAATTGCCAGGGAAGGGGATAGATGTATGTTGTATCTAAACTGTGTGCGTTGTTTGTGTGTGTGTGTGTGTGTGTGTGTGTGTGTGTGTGTGTGTGTGTGTGTATATATAAATATATATATATATATATATATATATATATATATATATATATATACGCATGTGTGTGTTAGGGTTAGAGTAACAATTACATAAAGGAATGAATTTAATGTAGGTGGAATTATATTTCAGTCAGAGTAAGGGTTAATATTCTACACTGTTGTATTGCAGCAGATATTATTTTGGCATACTTTTCCATACCAAAGTCCTAAGACTACTGTTAGAAAAATATGTATTAATGTGTATATTAGTGCTTTTAAAAGCCCAAAAAGGTTAACACATTTATTCTATTTCATACTGCATAAATCCATATAAACTGTGAATGCTTTCTGACCTTGTATTTTGTCAGCACAGCTGAAATATTGCTTATGCCTTTGGAAATTTACTGAGAAGCAGATGATTTTCTGCTGGGTTAGGAAAATAATGAATAAAACAATACCGTTTCTATAATGTTATTAAACTTAGACAATTAGCTCTGTTTGTGCTATGAGAACATGCACAGCTGCAGGAAGGATAGATAAGTAGAACAAAGACTGCTTGAAGAATATGAACTATAATCTGTGTTTGCTTTGTGCTTGAATTAGCAGAGTACCTTGAAATGTAACACAGCACTGTAGAAATAATTGTAACTAGCTAGTGGTCTCCAAGGCCATGTTATTTTTCAAAAAGTTTCTCACAAATCTAGTAATGTAATGTCATGTCAGCAGAAAATCATGAACAGCATCTACTGTGAAAAACAATATTGTAGGCTTGTATTTGATTACGACAGCTTTAGAAGGCAATGTCTTGTAAAACAGTATAAGAATAGCTTCACTTCCTATTACTAATCAGACAAATCCTTGTATTTGCATGTTTTTGTCTCCTTGCTGCAAGTAAATTAAAGTGACTTAACTGAACTTTATGTGTATTGGTCTTTGAAGTTTTTTCCTTTGACAGATTGATCCTTCTGACCGGAAACCTTCACTTCGCCTCGGATCAGACAGGCCAGGTGGCTTGAAACCGTACGGGGAAGAAACCACATTGGTTCTTCTTATCTGAAAAGATCTCCAACTGAATTGTCATACAAAAGAGGCCAGCCACTTTCTGTTCTGTGACTGAAGGACGGGTTTACCTTGAACCAGGTGATCAATCACGAAGGCTCAAGTAAGGTGAATTTACCTTCTCTTTTTCTGTTTTAGATCAGGGACATGATTAGCATTGTTTTGTCAGGAGATTTGTTTTGTACAGATCAGGGACAAAAAGATTGCTGTCTTGTCATAGTTCAGGGAAACAGAATAGGTAGGCAGTCATTCTGGAGAGACTCTAGAAAACAACACCTGTGGTACCACGTAAAAGATAAGTAGGGTTACGTAACATTTTAAAGGTTAGAACAGAATGGGAAATAAGTGCACAAAAAGATCCCAAACTCCGCCGTTAACCGAAGACGTGAAATATATGCAATCACAACGTGCCAATAATGTTAAATACTACTCAAAATGGGTTAATAAGTATGAATTTGATGGTAAATTAGAAAAATACTCACTTGTCAAACTTGTCAAACAGCTTAAAACTGATTCTAAAGGTCGGGTAAAAAAGCAACGTAAATTAGGAATTCCTCAGGCACACAGGTGGATTAAGGAAGCAAACTGTAGGGAACAAAAGAGTAATAATTCAAAAGCAATGTTTTTAGAAAAAGAGGACAATAACTTAGTAATAGCATCAGCCCCTCCACCTCCCTTACCAGAATATGAGGCAAGTGAACAAGTTAGTCTACCCCTGCGATATCCTGCTATCACTGTAAGTAGAGACACTACAAAAGCAACACCGTTTGTTAGAGATCCCGTCGAGACCAGGTCTCGAACACGGGAAGGAAACTCAATTGAGTTATATCAAATAAGTAGAAATTCATGATATATGAGTGAAGAAGAGATATGCCCACTCATAGAAGTACCTAATCCTCAGGCAGGACAAGAAGGACAGGACCCAACACTCCTAGTGTACAGACCGTGGACACCGGAAGATATCTGGAAAGCCACTGAGAGAATTCCCCATCCAAAAGTTAATTTTAGAACATTTTTAGAAGACTTACAAGGTATGAGGTTAAGTTATAACCTAAACGGAGAAGAAGTAGAGAAAGTAGTCAGACAAATCATGGGACCAGATTGGCACATGATCAGTGGCAACTGGAATCCCCGTCATGCAGAACACAAATCCCCCCCCCAGCAGAGCTAGACAACAGAGTGAAAGGTCTTACAGACCGAATCTCTGAGAAATGGAAGCCTAGGGCAGACTGGACTTGCATTAATCAATGCATCCAACAAGAAGGTGAAACTGTTGACAGATATTATGCTAGATTATTAGAGTGTTTTAATAACCATTGCAGAATGCAGGTTCCTGAAGATCGAACACGATTCCCCATATGAGCAGCAGTTAAAGAATGCATTTTTAAAAGGCAGTATTGCACCCATAAGCAGCTTTATCACAAAGCACATGGTAGATCATCGTACAAGCAGATTACAGTCATTGCTTGAATAAGCTAGGCATGCCGAAAGGCATTTTAATAGCAAAAAGAAAAAGAAAGCCCAAGTATTTTCTGTAGAAGATGGAGCAGAAGTTTATGTAGTACAGTCCGGGAAAAAGGGCAAGAGAAATGCCCAGGGAAACAAACAATCTGATCAACGATCAGAGGACTTTGAGGGACGGAAGAAAAGGGGGGGTGCTTTAAATGTGGTAAAAAGGGACACTTGGCAAGGGATTGCAAGAAAAACAAGAAGGCAACCACGGAAGATAAGGAGGGTAAGGACTGACTATATGGTAGTCAGGAATCACTAGAAGGGGATAGTGGAGAAAGGACAAATGAGAATGTGATAGAGGGAGTAGAGAATGTGACAGAAGAAATAGAGGAAGTGCAAGAAGTTACGGATAGTGAAGAAAATGAAATATTGGATTTGGCTCTATTGAGCTTAGAGCTCTATTTAGCAGACACAAAACCAGAAGTCACACTCCTGGTAGAAGGGAGGGAAGTCAAATAGAACCAGAAAAAAATAAAAAAAATATATGTATGATGATGGAAACAAAATATACACTTAAATTTCAAATGATTTAAAATGATTTAATTCCAAATGATTTAATTTCAAATGATTTAATTGATTTAAATGATTTAAATGATTTAAATGATTTAAAATTATTTAAATGATTTAATTGATTTAAATGACACTTTATTCAAAATGATGGTAATAACAATACTAACTAATTATACAATTATATAGGTTTTTAGGGTTCTTGTACACAGACATGAAGAAGTCTAGAAGGACGAAAGCGATCTTTGTTAACAATAGGTTATGAAAATAGAAACTGATTTTTACATGCAAAATGTATATGCCTATATTTATATATAATTTTTTATCGCAAAATGAACTAAGGTTGATATATTTCCAGCCATGTAGTATATTGCCTTGTATAAAATCACAGACTTAATCATTTGGTTAAATAAGATGTACCATTAAAGTACATTAGGGCTATATATTATTATGACAGCTACTAGGTAGGGCAGGACCAGCTCGAATGTCACACTGATGGGGGAAGGGATGTGAATAACACTTTGTTTTACAGCACAATAAACCACTCCCATGCCTGATAAAAAGTATATATATATATATATTTAGAAAGCTTGTGAGGAAATTATTACTCTATTTTTGTTTTACTTGGATCGCTTGTCTGTGTACTTAATAAAGGATTTTCGACTGGAAACAGACTGCCTGCCTTGCTTGGATTACTTTCGAATACTTAGTAATGCTGTCGAATTATATATTTTCTATTATTACTTTTTGATTTGACGAGTTTACGTTCGCTACTTCTACTACTGTTGTCTGATCTGATTAATATACAGTGATTAACTAGAAATATATGGACTGAAAATCTTCCACACAGAGAAGTTTCTTACACTGTTTTATTTATTAATATTGGAAGACAATTTATGCTAATATATGATCAACTTTAATAACTCACAAATACATAAGAATGATAAAACTTTAATTCTTAAATCTGTATATTATACATCTTCATCCACATATTGGAACATTTTTACATGGAAATTTATCCACAGAAGTTTTATTACACCACAAAAAGCTTCTAGAATAAACAAGAAAGATACTAATAGATGTTGGAGATGTGAGGAGCTAATAGATGCTGATTGGGCACATATGTTTTTAGAATGAAGAACAATAACAACATTTTGGATGGAGTTTAAAAACTTCATTAAAGCTTTGTGGTCGGACAGATGTAAGATCTCTAATTCTATGATACTTTTTAATGCACCAATGCCAAGGTATGTTCCACTGAATCAAATGAACCTTCTTTGGACTCTTCTTGCTATAGCAAGAAAAATTATCACTAGAAAGTGGAAGTGTAAAAATAACCCCTCATTTAATGAATTTATATCTCTTACTAAGATTACTTGTAGTAGGGAATTACAAACAGCTATGTTACACTCCTCAAATGTGACTCACAAACAAATTGCCTGGATAAAGCTTAAAAAAAATATTAGACAAAATGTAATATTATTGAATATTTGGTAACTATTTTGGACTCTGTATATAGTTTGTGTTAAAATATTGTATTACATTGTTTTTAGAACTGTATGAAATTATTTATACTATTGAAAATCAATAAAAATGATTAAAAAAAGAAATAAAAAGAAATGATATAGTGAAAGAATGCAAATCTGATTACAAGAAGTGCTAAGAATTTGGAATGTAAAATAAATATGGCTGTGCAGTAAAAAAAAAAAAAAAAGATTAAAAAGGCTTTACTTGCCAGAACTGATGTTAGCTCAGAGACACAAGCTCAAACGTTTCATAGCTAGACTCTTTTTCATAATAAAATAAGATCATAGTCATGTGACTTAAAGATCATGTGAAAGCTGACAAAATGAAAGTAGCCTATTTGTTATCAAAGTGCATTTTCTTAGTAGTTGCTTACCTTAGCTAGTTTCTGACTTTTAAATTTGCATTCTTACTTTTCTTTTTAAGTAAAATCCCTTCTGAAAAATTCCCTCCATAGCCATAACATGCACCACTCTCTTTGATTACGCTGCAGGAAGTTCTGCTTCCTTGCGGACATGCTGACATCATGCTGGGGTCAACAGAGTTCATTGCCTAGTCACCAAGACATAGTGAGAGAGAGCAAGAGAAACAGAGAGAGAGAGAAAGGCATATGGAGAGAGAATTTTCATACTGGGGCAGTTTTACTTGTATTTTTGTCTAATTTTCAATTTTAAGGTTAGTTACATGTTGTTGGTTAATCTCATCTTCAAACCCTTATGCATTCTGCATTCCTTTTATGTGAAAACAAAGATGAAGGTAACACAAGCACACCACATGCAGCACAAAGCCCATAACTCTTAACTGTCTTTGATTTTGTCTAATATTACCTTTCATCTGTCAACGTGTTTTGCAGAATGTCCATGATTTTGTCTCATATTTTTTTACCCTGCTCATTCCTCCAAAAAATTTGATTTTCTAGTAAATCACTGAGGATTACAGTTTGACACTAATACTAGATATTACAATTTCATAGTGTATGGTTCATTTTGACTGGTAATTGCATGCTAATGCAAACATTAACATGATATTTACTTACAAAAAACAGAGGAAAAAGACCCAACCCACTAGTGCAGAGAGTGCAAGAAAGATCCAACTCTACATCATCAAAGTGACAAGCTTGATGATGCAAAGACAGGAAGTACTGCCCTTGTAAGTCTGTGGAGAGCCAAAGTTGGTAAGCAGGAAATAACCATAAAATGAAACAACAGAATCTCCAGTAAACTGAATTTGTAGAGCAGGAAGCCATCATATCATCCCAGAAGAAAGAGAGACTGCAGATCTGGACTCCTAAAAACAGAGGTGGCTAACTTCACGGCACCCATGCCAATGGAAAATAGCTGCATGACTGCCTAATCATGCACCAATACACTGTACGAACATGTACATAAATGCATGTAACTAGCCATACCCAACAGAACCAAGACGCTCTCCTCCAAAAAAAGGAAGCTAATCTGGTGGTTCCCTGCCATTAATAAATTCTACAACAGAAGAAACTGTTGCAGAAAAAGGTGAAGTCCCAAGACTGGAAAAACTCTCTTATTAGCCTCAACAAAAAGTGGAGATCCCTCATCAAATCCTCTGAAGCCAGCTATGAAGGCCAAGTTGCAGCAGACAGTAAAAACAATTACACAGCCTTCTATAGCTATACAAAGAACCTCCATGGCAATACCCAGATTTGCTCTGAGTTACTGCACAATGGTACCTCCTATACTGAGCCAACAGATATTGCCAACATACAGGCTAACAGATTCAGTGCCAACTTTACCCCTCTCTTCCCCCCAAAGGACCAATCACAATACCGGAAGAATGCCAGGCGCCCAGCATTACTGCAGCACAGGTTAAAGCTGCATTGTCCAAGGCCAAGAATACAGCTTCCATGGGAACCGGTAGTATCCCTAGCTGTGTTCTACATGAACTACAAAGTGAACTGGCACCACATCTGTGTGCCCTGTTCAGTCACAGTCTCACCTCAGGCTTTGTCCTTACCGAATGGCGCATTGCTACAGTCATCCCTATCCATAAAGGGTGAGTGACTACAGACCCTGGAAATTATCACCCCATTAGCCTGAAGAGTCTGATATGTAAAGCTATGGAGTGCATCATCATGGACCTGGTTAACAAAGATATTGGAAATTTCCAAACTCTAGACCCCACGCAATTTGGCTTTGTGAAAGGGAGATCATGCCTGCTCATCCTGGTTGACTTCTTTGAGTCAGTCACAAGGGCTGTGGATGAAGGTAAGGCAGTGCATACAGCCTACCTCGATCTGGCCAAGGCTTTTGATACCATTCCTCACTCAGGTATATTGATAAACTCACCAAACTAGACATCAACCCCTATATCATTAGGTGGGCTGCAAATTGGCTCACAGATAGCACACACAGTGTGAAAGTAGCAGACTCCAAGTCAGACTGCCAACCAGTCATGAGTGGAGTCCCACAGGGATGGGTCCTAGGTCCTCTCCTGTTTGGCATCTACTTCTCAGATGTCCAGGCCAACACACAGGGATGCTGGCTGACCAAGTTCACAGATGACTGCAAGCTGGGAGCCATTACTAATTCCCCAAGTGATGCAGGCATCCTACAGAAAGGCCTCACTGAGACCAATGACTGGTGTCAAAACCATGGCCTTAAGCTTAACGCCAAAAAAAGTGTCATCATCCCCTTTGGTAAAAACTCAATTCCCACTAATTACCACATTGATGGGAGCCCACTGAACACTGAAGGTGTTATAAGAGATCTTGGGAAACAGATTGACAGCAACCTCTCCTTTGACCACCACATTGCCACTGTGGTCAGAAAGTCCTTCTCTGTGGCACATCTCATTACCAAGGGTTTTGCATCCAGGAAGAAAGAGGTCATCATCTCTCTCTACTCTTCCCTCATTTGACCAGTCATTGAGCATAATGCCCCATTTGGCATGTACCTCACTAGACACCTGCAACAGCTGGAGAGGCCACAGAAGTACCTCACGAAGGGGATCCTAGGCATTAAACACATGTCCTACATGGGCAAACTCAAAAGACTCCAGCTACTCTCTGTCTCATATCACCTACTTAGAAGCGATCTCTGCTTGACTTAAAAAGCCATGTCTGACCCAGCTCTGTTAGGAATGCAACATCTAAAGAAATCCCAATTCCTCCACACCACATGCTCCAGAGACCTCAACCTCATTACCACAATCAACAGAACATGCTGGAGGGACAGGTTCCTCACCCAGAGACTGCCCATGATCTGGAATAGACTTCCCATACTTGTCAAGCAGAGCACTTCGCTGTCCCTTTTCAAGAGAAATCTTGATGAGTGGATGGGTAATATAAAGTTCACCCCGGGGATCACTCCAGTGGCTGTACTTGATAGAGGCACTGGGAACTAATGTTGGGCGGCACAATGCCAGTTGCACTTCTATGGGCTAGGCTTGTAAAGGCTCCAGGACCATTAGCCTAGTACACATCTATGAACCTATGAATCTATGAAAAATGGCTGCACATGATCTTTAAAACTTATCATTAATTTATGGTTGGATCACAATGGTTAGTGTTCTGAAATAAAATGGTAGAAATTGGTGAAAAAAAACACCCTTGCAGGTCCAGTGCCTTTAAACTCCTGGATTCAGATAGATGTGTGCAAAGTTCTTTATAATCCACAGGTTATGTTGTAATCAAGAACACCAGTAAATGAAAAAAACAAATTGAAATTTTATTAAGCTTAAAAACAAGCTTTTCGTCGGTGCTCTGCACCAACTTCCTCAGAAAAACAAACTGCACCACACATTTGTCTCACTATAAATACATCACTACTTCACTCAAATGTGCCCCCTAGTGGCTCCCATTTAAAAAGTACATAATTACACTTTGAAAATTTTAACTAAGAAGCGGCCAAAATGTTTGACAATTTGGTATCTGCTACTCATACCTGCCATCAATGCTGGTAAACCTTGGATGCTCCAAATATTGAATTTTGAAGCCACCATAATTACATATAAATACAAATGATCAAATGTGTCAATAGCCACAAGAAAAATTATGATGTATTTTAAAAAAGAAAAAACTGAAGGATTGTCTGATTTACCTACTAAGCTCAACAATTTCAACCAAAAATTACTGAGGTTAAGGAAGTTACAACTTGAGGTATTTTACTTTGGGGAATGCCGACGTGCAAAGATTGTTCCGAAGGGGCTTCGCTCGTGGCAATACCCTACAGGTTTGGAAGATGGGTCGAAATTCCACCTTGACCTCTAGACCTGTAGCAAAACGTGGCAAATGTTAGTAACAAAGACAAAGCATCAGCAGTAGATATACTCTGTTTTATAGGAAAAACAATCACATAGCTAGATTTTGTACTAGTACTAGTACTAGTAGCACTATTACATATGTGAAAATTATAACCTCTGAAAAGCATTCTACTAATGATGTTACACCTATGAAATGCAAATAAATCATCTGCTAGAATAATTGAGTCTGCATTCTTTTACTGTTGTACTAGAAAGCTAAATAAGTGTAATGTCTTAGCTGAATGCAGGGAACTGCAAGTACTGCTTTATTCAGGCAATATGGTCCCTCTCCCTAATTTTGAAAAGGGGGGGGG
The DNA here is from genome assembly GCF_019279795.1 of Protopterus annectens. Classification (NCBI taxonomy): domain Eukaryota; kingdom Metazoa; phylum Chordata; order Ceratodontiformes; family Protopteridae; genus Protopterus; species Protopterus annectens. The sequence continues at coordinate 220,301,221 of NC_056733.1, read as the reverse complement.
AAACACCAGCCACATTCATTAGCTTGTAAAAATCCAACAAAGATTAAGCCCTAAAGGTATGATATTATTCTAAGGAAAAATAATCTACATCATTTAAAGAGAAATGTCAGCATACACTTGTGACAGACCAGTTTGAAAAAATTAGCAGCAGTAGAAGGAAATATCTTACACAATAAAATACTGCAGCCCTAAAGTGTTGCAAAGCAGAGAGTATAGGTACCATTGCAGTCTGAAAATGAAATGATTTGTAGAACTGAAGAGAAGGAATCATATCTCTCAAGCGTCCAGATTTTTGCAGAATATCCAGATTTTTGCCTCATATTTTTGGTGTTTCCTCATAAAATTTATGGTTTTCTGACAAATCAATGGGCTGGTCTGAGGATTGAAGTCCCAAAATAATGACATGCATTTGAGTTTCATACTTCATATCCTTCAGAAAATTCATATTAACACAAACCCTGTTACTGTAGCAACTTTCTAAGTTTATAAGAGCAATATTTAATATCTGTCCCTATTTTGGGGCCTTTGTCCCCCCATTTTGGCTGGCTTTGGCCAGATTTCTTGCAGAAAGAGATTGAGAGGTATGGAATGAATCATTCACCGAAAGGTTGTGCCCCAAGTACATGAAGTTAAGAATTATGGAAAATACATAACCAGAGCAGAATTCTGAACTTTCCATCAAGTTAAAACAGCACTCCCAAGAAATAAATAATTCTAAGCTGCAGGTGGATGATAAGAAGAAGGAGAATGTTACACTAAAACATATTTCACCAGCTTAGTTAAAGAGGCAGAGACAGTGCTTGGTCAGAGTTCTAACCAGTTTCTCTCAGTGTAGAACAGACAGCTCAAACAAGGGAAGACACTAGTCAACAGGTATTCGTAAGTAAGGAAAAAGATACAATTTAAAAAAATCCTTTAAACAATCTAGAGAAGAAAATGACATTGATAGGTAGGTGCTTGGTTCCTTTGAGACAAAAGGTGAGCCATATAGAGAAGAAATGAGAAGAAAAATAAGGCAGGGTATACCAAGAAACAAGAAAGCCCTGAGCAGAATGTTATTGATATTCCCATGGAGCCAAATACATGAATACTAAATAAAAGAAAGAGGGTTCTAAGCATCAATTTCATAATGGAAAAAATACAAAAAAAAAAACATTGAATAAGGAAGAGATAGCAACTGACACTAAAGCAGAGAAGATTTAGACACTGAGAGCCCAGCACCTAGATTGATAATAGGGACGGCTGAATCTCCTACATCATTACAGACTGACCATGAAGAAACTCTGGTTAGCTGAACTTCAGATAAGACACTTAAATCATGAAAAGACCCAATGGGAAGATGACATTTTGAGCACAGAAATGGAAAATATAGCTAGAATTGCATAAAAAGTAGTTGTCCCCACTTTTTATCAATACTTGCAGTTTCTCAATGGCTAGTTGTATTGAGTAAATAAAGACTAAGTGAAAGTACTATGTCAACTGACGTTATCCAAGACTTTCAGAAATCTAGTGATGAGGCAAGCAAATAGTTATATACTGGGAGAACACCTCTGAATGAGTGACACAAAAACCAGCATCTTGACAAGGTTTTACTAGCCAGGAAAAAGGAAATAAACTGAGAACTTCAGTGCAGGATGTAAATGCCATAGGTCAGACACACACCTAGGCTTTAAAAATAATCAGATTCCAGTGTTTACAATAGAGGTTCCATTTCAAAATATTGCTGTGTAGATTGTGGGGCCATTGGTAAAATCCAGCAATGGTTTCAATGTTTATTAATTATTCTGAGCTAGGCAACCAAGTACTCTGAGGCTATCCCTATGTGTAGAGCTAGTGCTAAATCTACAGCTAGAGAGTTAGCATTGTTGTATTCCACAGTAGGAATACCTAATAAAATACTCACTGACCAGAGGACTCAATTTATATCTAGAATACTACACTCCCTGTGACAATACTTTAAGAGCAAGCAATTAAAAACTCATTTCCATCTAATCTCTACATATCCTACTTTTAGTAACTCAGACATAGATGATCCTTATGGTATATGTAGTATAGCTGTATGATAACTCAGCATAACAGTTTATCTTCAGCTATTAATTGATTCCTGCATGATAGACTCTTTTTCCAACTACCTCATACCATTTGCATATTGGGTCTGGTAACCACTGTTATCATCAACAACGCCTTTTTCCCTTGTTTTACATGGTATTGGGGATGTTGCTTCAGCTCTTGCTACTTTTTAATTAAAAGCCACTCTCCTACCTTTTTGACAATCATACCTGATGGTTGCAGGCCTTCTTTTATGAAATTCATCCATATCTTGGCTGGATGTCCTTTCCTCCTCCTACCTTCTTCATGTCTCCCCTAAATCTACTTTACCAAATCATCTTCTGCTTTCCTGTATATGAGATTAAGCCACCATAATCTCTTCTCTTTCATCTTCTATCTGAGTGAGGCTACTTTGGCTTCTGCTCTGATACCTTATTTCTTCATCTGTGTAACAGTGTGCACCCTGCTACCCATTACAGCCACTTCATCTCCATTACCTAAAGTTTCCTCAGGTACTCTCCCTTCATGGCTCAAGTTTTTGTGCCTTACAGAAATACTGGTCATACAACTGTGTTATACACCAAACTTTTCTAATTACCCCTGGCACTTTGTGCCAATTGGTTACAGCACCTTTTATTCTAGCTTTGTCATCCAATATACCTGAAGCTGTTAACTTGTTCCACTGTTTCCCTTCTATCTTAATTTTCAGCTTCTTCTGATTTCCCCAATTTGCTGCCACAGCCACTGCTTTGTTTGTACTCAGGTTCATCCCATGTGCCTTTCAGTTTTGTATTCCACTCCCCTGTCATTTGCTGAAGTCTCTGTTCAGAGTCTGCATGTAGTGTCACATCATCCGTATTCAGCAGCATTGTTAATCTGTCCCATCTGCCTATTTGCTGTTGTAGTCTTTCACCAGTATAAACAAGAGTGAGCTCAGAACTGAAGCATGATGCGCACCCACACAACCTATAAACAAGTTAATTGAAGTTGGACGGCACAGTGGTGCAGCAGAAGCATTGTCATCTCACAGCAAGAGGTACTCCGGTTCGATTCTTGGCCAAGGTTGCCTTCTGTGTGGAGTCTGGATGTCCTCCCTGTGTTCATGTGGGTTTCCTCCTACAATTCAAAGACATGCATCTGGAGCATTTATCCTCAGGCCTCCACTGCAAACTGGCTTTGTTCCAAGTTGGACTTTCCCAGTAAACAAATGTTAAATAAAAATTAAATAAAAGTTTATTGTATGCAAGCAACTTAAATGCATGCTCTTCCAAGAAGTCATAAAAATATTGTGGTTTACCTCAGAGCATGCAGTAGCTTAAACACAGTTTAAATGCTGGGAACAGTCTCTTAAAGTAAATCCATTTTGGAATTCTCAGGTAGAAAAATTTCTAAACTCTTCTTTTAGGTCAGCTTCCTTCACAAAGCGGGTAAGCACTGTCTGCTTGGGATTCCCATAGCTATGATTTTTATCTGTCAGTGATTACTTAATTCAGCAAACCTGCTTTGCCTAAAACAAAAATGCTGTCTACATTAAAGCAACATGGAGATTTATAGAAGAAAAACATTCCTTCTTAAAGCAACAACAAGATTGCTCAACATAACAGTTTTTAGGCTATGTACAACACTATTTACAAATATAGACACTGTTTATACCACTATTTTAAATAGTTAAGATGTTTTGGGTCACATATACTCTTCTAACTGGTAAAAGCTTCCAAACTATTCTACAATTGCTGCCCATTTTTAAAACACCTATTTCATACCTGCTTCTTTGTGTTCAAAGTAGGGTATCTACTTTCTGGTGGTTTTAACCAGGGCAGTGCATTACTTTAGCCTTGAGTGACTGTAGCCCACCTAGTGGGTCAAGACTACTGCCCCCAACAACTTTTGTATTAATTTCTCCAGTTCATTCATTGAACCACTGTCATTGTTTGTTATACTGCTCTGTTTCTTTTCAACCATTATGACTCCCACATGTTCCCTTAGGATTTGGGCCCAAAACTGTGGGGTTGTTCCACTCATTTTGTGACTCTTCCAATATCCCTAATTTATGCCACCGATGTACTACTTCTTGTATAGCCCTTCTTTGGGGCTGATATTCTGTAGGGCTTTATTTATTTATTTATGTATACTTTGTTAACTAAGTGAACTGGTTCAGTGGCCCTTTTAAGCCATTACCCAGGTCACAATGGTAAAGATAACAACAAGTAAGAAATGTACTTAGGAATACAAAGAAGGGGGAAAAACAATGCTAGCACTAAAGCATTTGATAATGACTGCAGATGCAATGCATATCCAAGGTATAACAGTTAATAAGTAAAACATTAAACAACATTTACAATAATGCATACAGTATTAATTCTCAAATATACTTCATTATAAGTACAGAATTGTATGTAAGTATACTATACAGCTAACAATGCAGCAGAATGTTACTATGACGTTACTACAGTGTGCCAGACTAGGAATCAGCTTGTGAATGTTGTATTGGGTGTACAAAAATGGAAGGGGGCAGGATAATTATATTTACATTACTGTTGTGGTCCTACAGTAGTATCAAACAGATTAAACCTGCAAATTTTGGAATAGAATCACCAGTACAGTGGAACCTAAGAATTGGTGTACCCTTGGGTTTAGCTCATGTGTCTATACTTCCATTCACCTTGCTTGAACAGATGGTTTCTGAGTGTTTTCTTGAAAGTCAGTAGTTAGTCAATATTTTTAATGTTCTCTTGAAGATTGTTTCAAAGAGCTAGAACTATTATTGAGAAAGCTTGTTCACATATACCACATGTGAAGGTGGCCTGTATAACTAAATACAGTCATTATTTCTAAGAGTATAGGATTCGTTTCTTAACTGCATCCTGCTGGGGAGTAGGGAAGAGTAGCCGTGATGTAATATTCTGTAAATTAGTGTATTAAGCAATAAAATAGTTCTAACTGTAACGAGTAGCAATTGTTTGAGATAAGAGTAGTGCAATGATGCTCGTTCTTGTTAGTTAGGTATATGAATCTAAATATTTTATTCTCGGGTGATTGAATGAGCCACATTGGTCAAAAAGTTAGGCATTTTGTATGATACCTGAAGGTGAGTTAATATCTGGTTGACCTAAGCTACTTTGTGTTGGAGGAATGATACTGTTCAGGCAACAATTAGTCCAAAGTACCTCTGTTGAATAATGATAGCAAGAGGGTCACCTTTGATGTCTGTAATACTGAAGTTAGATATATTACTTATTTTTCTAGAGGTAGGGAAGGGAAGAGAACAAAAACATCAAAGAACATTCAGCAAACATAATTTAATAATGAAGTAATTTCATTCACTGGAACCTGGACTTCTTCAGATTTTAAACTGCATTTGTTGATCACTGTTCATTTTTGGACTGCTGTAACATGACATCATCTTTAAATACTGAGTATCAAAAAATCCCAGTCATACCTCTCAATCTCTCAGTGCAAGAAATCTGGACAAAGCCAGAAAAAATGGGGGTGACAAAGGCCCACAAATAGGGACAGATTTTAAATATTGCTCCTATAAACTTAGAAAGTTGCTAGAATGACATATTTTACATTATTGTGTATTTTCTGAAGGATAGGAAGCCTAAAATACAAATGTCTGTCATTAAATATTATTTAGTGACTTCAATTCTCAACAATTGGCCATAAGCCCACAAATGTTATGAGGAACAGATCAAAAATAAGAGGCAAAAATCTGGAGATTCTGCAAAAATCTGGACAGTTGAGAGGTATGATACTAATACTGCAAAAACAAGGATTTCCATCTTGATATCACTAAATATTAGTGTTACTGTTAAGGACTCTTGGACAAAGATTATACATACATACATACAAATATTTCAAGCCCGAGCATTAATACTCTTCTAGCCTGCCAAAATACCACAACACTTGTACCCATAATAAGTGTCCAGCCTATTCTTAAAAATATCTAAACTAGTACTTGATTTACTATAATTTGGTAGCCTGTTTCCTGTATCAGCTGCTCTCTCAGAGAAACAATTAGTACACTTCTCATTCTTACAAAATCTTCTACATAGGTTGTCTGATGATTCTGTACTACTTTTTGATAACCTCAAACATTCCCAGAGATAGTTGTCTCTAGTGCTCTATATACCTAAATAAGATATCATCTTAGGTATCTGTACGTAACACTGTACAATTTCAGATATTTTAGGCTTTCATAACAACTTAGATGCTCTTGGTATATTTCTGCTGTACTCTTTCCAGTTTACTCATGCTTGTTTTCTTATAAGGTTTCCATATTGTTATTCCATACTCCATCTTATCAAGAGTAAATCAATACCTAGTTGTTCTAATTTATTGATCAGTGTTTTGTGTATGACTTTCTCAAATGCTGAAGTTAAATCTATATAAATTACATCATAGCACAATTTTTCATTCATAACTGTTATTATATTGTTATAGAACATCATGTTATAGGTGTTTAATAGATCTATTTTTAACATACGCATGCTGATGTATGGTTTCAACTCCCAACCTTTCCAGTTCTGACAATAACTTATCCAATATTCCCTTCTCCATTATTTTTCCACAACATATAAGTAGACTGAAGGCTCTATATGATCTGGGTTTGTCCTACTCCCCTTTCCCTTAAAGACAAGTTTAATAAACGCATGTCTCCAATCATGAAGAATCTCCCAATATTTATATGACCTAGTAAATAATAGATATAATGGTACTATAAGTTCTTGCTGAAGTGCTCTCAGGTCATTATTGCTTATTCCGTTTCCTCCCAGTGCTTTGTTTGGATCCAGTTTACGTAGATCTTTTTCAATATAATCTATTTTGATTTCAATATCTGAGGTTACCTGGATATCACTAGAACAACTTATCACCCACTTTGTGGAGCCAAACTGGTTTTGCATAAGATTTTGGAAATATATCTATAATCTGTTGTGTGTGAGAATAAATTTTATAAACTACACACAGTTTATCAATTTGTATGTGTTTACTCCTTCCACATCTTATGTATCTATAATATGGTTTCCTTCTATGCTCAATATCTTTATATAAAATGTATTCAGATTTTTCTTGCTATTGTCTCACACTATGCTTAATTTGTTTGTCCAACTTGTTTATTTCAGTTTTCCAAGTTGTAGTTCAACCTATTTTCCATTTTATGTACTTTTTGTCTCTTGCCTTAATCAGGTATCTTGTTCTTATGAAAATATATCACCCTGATGTTGTGTCCCTAGATACTGCTGTTAAACATTATTTTGAATTTTTGGTCAAGCAAGTTGTCTTTCAAAACTTTCCACATTCCTACTGCAGTTTTTCTACTGAACAGATCACTCCAATAAGTTTTACATAGTGACTGTTTTGCTTCCATATAATCTGTAATTAATCCTCTGTGCATTGGTTTAGAGTTCAGTTTGGCAGAATTATCCAGCAACAAATTTACCTTTACAACCCCATGATCACTGCTCATCAATGGTGGTAAAACCTGATGTGAGGTAACAGTAATTTCTTTAGGAACACAAACAATGTCTAGTATGTTCCTTCCCCTCATAGTTTTTTTAACAATATGAAGCAATTGCTGATCATGAACATATGTTGTGAATAATTTCCTTACTAAAGTTGTTGAATCAATATTATTCCAGTCTGTTTCTGGTAAATTTAAGTCCCCAGCCACTATTATTCTGTGTTTCATGCAAGAAGTGTATGAATTCCTCTAGGTCATATTTGACTTTTGAGGTCTATACACTCCAACAATTGTTATATGTTACACAAGCTATAGTATTGGTGTTATCACTGAAAATGTAAAAATCATAGGTGTCATAACTATCTTTAATCCCTATCATAACACCTCAACCTGATTTTTGTTAGAATGTCTTTTACAATAAAAACATTTTACCCTGACATAACTGGTTTCCAGTCATTGTTCTTTAACCATGTTTCATAAACAATAACAACATCAATCTTTTGGGAACGTAGCAAAATTTCCAATAATAAAACTTTGTTATTCATCCTTCTAGCATTAACAACCATCACAGATGCATGAAATGTTGCTATCTGTTAACTGTTAAATTTTTGACCTGGCAAAAATCATGCCTTGTGTTTGTCAAATATTGCAAAATAGCTGCAGTAAAAATTCTCTTCCCCATTAACCAGAAACCATTCCTCAAAGAATTGTGGAGAATACTTTTTGATCACATATTGAATTGAATACAGTTTTTTTTTTTTCTTAGTAATATTCCTTGTTTCACCTTTTTCTACTTTTGGGCAATATATAATTGTACATAGTTTTGAGTGTATCTTGTTTCTGTATGTTGTATGCTGTTTATCTTGTTGTTATTATGTTATATAAAAAAATAATAATAATAAAGAGAATTTAAAAAAAAAAAAAATTCTCTTCCCTGATTTTGACAAATGCATGCTATCTTGTCTGAACACATGTGTACCCAAAATTAGGCTCGTATGCTCTACACATTTCCATTTTTTTAAACTGGGCATTTTTTGATGTATGCATTTACCCAAAAAATCTTTTCATTCACAGTGAACTGACTCACATTTCTATACGTGATTGGTGAAAAATATGTCCTAACACCAGTACAAGCTACACTATTTAAGAGAGCTGTAAGTTCCCTACTAACAGTCTGAATGCCCTTCCGAATGAGATCATTTGTACCGACATGAATAAAAACAGGTACATACTTCCTTACATTAATGCATTCTAATGCTTGTTAAAGTAAAAGAACCCTTGCAAGTACAGCAACTGCACAGCCTCAAAAAGAATAAATTAAATTCAAAAAAGCACAAAGGCCAGCAGACTGTTGTATAGAAATACTTTATTAAAGCATGTATAAATAGAGCAGTAACAAACCAGTTTCGGCTAAGCAGGTTAAGTAGCCTTCATCAGTGTTAAGTCAAAAAGCCATAAAAATCATTGCCCTTATATAACACAAAGTGGGAACAAAATCCATGCTCATTGGTTGATCAAAATTTCTCATTAAACCCCGGCGGGAATAAACCACCCAACTTAATGATCCTTTTCTTTTCTTTTGTGTTTAATACTGAATGCCACCCAACTTTATTTGTTCTATCCCCCACAATCCTGTCTATAATAATAATAAATCTAAAATTAGCATTCTTGTGTGCCATTGAATGTTTATACAAAGCATTACTGAGTTTTTTGGTCCTAATTTCACTGCAATGTTCGGATATACGTATTCTCAAGGGTCTAGAAGTTTGTCCTATATAAAAGGCCGAGCAGAGTGCATGTCACAAGATAAATCACCCAGTCAGTTCCACAACTGGCATAAAACCTGATGTCATAAACAATACCTGTGTTCCTGCTGGTAAACTGTTTGGATTTCATCAACCTATGGCAATGTGTGCAGTGTCCACAAGGGACACAACCAGAAAGTAAATTGCCTGTCATGGTTCTTTGAATAGGATCCGGGGTGTATCTAAAGCCATGTTTGAAATGATTGAAATGTGATCCAAGGGTTCTTCCTCTATGAAAGGTAAAAGAACATCTGTCCTGAAGAAACTCCGATAGCCTATTATCTGCTGGGAGGATATTCCAGTGTCTTTGGACGCTATCCAATAACTTGTTGGTGTTTCTTCCATAGGTGGTTACAAACCGAATCACCCCCCTGTGTTTTATCCTTGTACTTCAAAAGGTCCTTTCTGTCTAGTCCTGAAACCCAATTACTGGCGGTGAGTATATCCCCATTTTTATAACCTCTATTTTTGAACCTCGTAGTCAGGTCCTGTTTGAAATGTTCGTAAGTAGCTGGATGTGAGCAGATATGCTTCATCCAAAGAAATTGAGATTTGGGAATATTCTTGGTAATGTGTGGTGGGTGAAAACTAGATGCATGTAGGAGGGAATTGTACTGTGGATACTTACGGTAAACCTCCATGTGTAAAGTATGATCCATGTTTCTGATAACTAACACATCCAAAAAGGTTATCTTTTGGGCATCATAGTTGACTATGAAGTGTATTCCCCACTTATTGCTGTTCAGGTATTCCACAAACTCCTAAAGATATTTAATGTCTGCTCTCCACACCATCCAGCAATTGTCCAGATAATGCCTCCATATATCTATTTCCTCTAAATATATGTTATGGCTGGTGTCATAAATGAGATGTTCTTCTATAAATTCCATAAAAACATTGGCATAAATGGGAGCAAAGGATGCTCCCATGGCCATACCCTGGACCTGCCAGTAGCATTTGTTTTGGTAGTAGAAAACATTTTTAGTCAGAACATGTTCTGCTAGACAGATCAGAAAGGTGTTAAACCCTGGTGGATATAGTTCAGATCCGTATAACCAATACTCAAGTGTCTGTAACCTAGCTCAATGGGGAATATTGGTGTCCAAAGCAGATATATCCAAAGTACATAATAACCAACCTGGTTCTAATTCCATATCTGAGATAATTTGTAAAAATTTGGTAGTATCTTGAACCCCGGAGTGAACCCATTTAAGTAAAGGTTGGAAATGTTTTGTTAAGAATTGAGAAAGTGGTTCCATGATGGAACCCTTACCTGAAACAATGGGTCTTCCCAGTGGATGATTAAGATCTTTATGTATTTTTGGAAGTAAATAAAGATATTGGCTCCTGGGATCAGATACTGTCAAGTGATATAATTCTGAATCAGATATGATGCCCTCCTCCTTAGCAGACAAAACAAATTCATCAATTTGTTTCTTAAAACTAGGACTAGGGTTTAGAGGCATGTGTATATAGTACCGCCCATCATTCAGTTGTCTTTCTGCTTCAGCATTATATTGTACCCAGTCCATAACAACCACCGCCCCTCCCTTGTCCGCAGGTAGAATCACCAAATTTTTATTATTTTCCAATTCCTGTAAAGCCTGTTCTTCCACCTTTGAGAAGTTGTTGGGCTTGATCCCAAATTCCCTGAAATGAAAATGTAGATCTTTGAGAATGCTTGTTTGGAACATCTGGACATTCTGATGCATGGGGGGGGGGGGCATGAAGTTGGATTTGTGGTACTTAATCACATCATCTTCTCTAGAGTTGTCAAATGATTGGAAATGCAGTTTCAAATTTAGCAGTTGGCAAAAGGATGTGACATCCAGTGGAAGAGACTCCTCAGAAACAAAGAAGCCAGGTATAAAATTTATCCCTTTATTTAACAATTGAATATGAATTTGTGACAAGGATTCTGAAGAAATATTTAACACATTATTGCTTCCAATTATTTCTGTATCATGAGTTTGAGTAAGCTCTCTATACTGTTCACCCTTGGTATGTTTTCTCCCTGCCCTCCTTGTCCTGCCCTTAAAGGGTTTTGTGAATTACTACCTTTGGACAAAGGAGAATCTGTGGTATCCTCTATATCTAGGTCTGTGGCTGAAGATGAATCGTCCCCAGATGTCCCATTATGAGATGATGTGGACTTCTTAAGAATGGACCTGGGCCGTTTATGCTTGAGAGTTCTCTTATTTCCATCCTGAAATTTAACATGTTTGTTTGTGGTGAAGCGATTATCCCTATCATAGTCCCACATATCTCTTTGAAACTTATTTATTTTCCTCTCCCTAAGTTGTTCTAAGTTGAGTAAGTCCTGACTCAATTTGTTTAAACATGTAGTATAGGAAGGTTGACTTCAAATTTCTTTGTTTCCTCAAATATCCTGGCTACCACAGATATACTCATATCAGTGGATCGATCATAATAAGTGGCCAATACCTCCACGAACCCAAAGAAGGCTTTTTGTTGGGCCGTGGCCCATTGTTTGGCCAATTCTGTATCTATATTCGCTACCAGAGGTTGGGTATGCACTCTGAGGCGTCTGGGTGAGATTCCCTTGACTAAATATGCCTTAAAAAGTTTGAGGTGCCAGACATTAGTCCGTAAGGACCTTATGCATTTAGTCAATTTTTGAAAACTGGAGATACATATATTCCCTGGTTCCAATGGGTCCAACTCAGTATTCATGTTATTAGTGGGCCCCAAACCAAAAATGCCCAGGTCATCCCTGTCCGCTGATAAACCTTGTAAAATCTTGGTTAAATTAATTAATTAATTTGGTGTTAGACTGATCACTTATGCGTTGCAATATATATATATATATATATAAATATATATATATATATATATATATATACATATATATATATATATATATATATATATATATATATATATATATACACACACATATATATATATATATATATATATATATATATATATATATATATATATATATATATATATATATATATATATATATGCGTGACCATGATCTTATTTAAACACAATGAGTGCAAAAAATAATATTAGATATTCCAGAAGGAGAAGAATTGAATGAGCTCAGATATATATGTAAAACCGTGATCCTAATATATCAAATAATAATCCACTGATATTCATAGACCATACCACACTATAGTAGCCCTATGGTAAAGTCCAAGGGAATAATAATAGCCAAAGCATATACGTGAGCAATGCCCAAATCCAAAAAGTTTATCAGCAATGCTATGTCTGTTCCTGTTCCAATAGTATATTTGTATCCATTCGTGATGCAATCACAAGCAAAAAACAATTCTAGGGAACGAACTATAATAGCCCTTGCCGAACTTCACCTTGAAGATATATTTCAATGTGTTAGGAAAATACCTGTATACAATGCTGCATTCCCCTGTATAAAACTGTGATTCCACATGAATTAAATAGTGTCAGCTCTGCTATAACAAACGTGGATATACTATCATGATAGCAATATCTGTGAGCCCATGCAATGATTCCCCTATCTAGGAATCAAAAAGACAAACCACCCTTAATTATAACGGTACCCTAATATAGTCTTATTGACCATACCATCACAAATATAAAATTGCAACTACTACAAAGGGAAGCAATGCCCTGATGCTACATTAGATTGTTAATATGCTTGCCAAAAGGTTATCTATAATGGTAATGTCATTGGAGACCCTGTGCAAATGATGGCAAACTCAAAAACAACTCAATGGACCCAGTATAAAATTCCAAATGGACCAAGATGCTAATTAGCTGAGAGGTTATGCCAGCCATTTTTGTTGTGTGAAACTCATATATCTGTAAGCTTTATGCAAACAGGAAATTTATTGGTTTGTTAGTGTTGAGACCTTTATTTAAGGGCAATCCAATTAACAGAAGGGTTTTGTTTGTGAAACCTATTATGGTCATCAGCCATTATTGCTGTGTGGATACTCATATATATATATATATATATATATATATATATATATATATATATATATATATATATATATATATATACACACATATATATATATATATATATATATATATATATGTGTGTATATAGATATATATATTTGTATACAGATATATATATATATATATATATATATATATGGGTTCCTGTTACATAATCGAACTTCCAGAAGGTCGAAAACCAGCTGTTCATACTTGAAATATCAAAATGTGATAACATCGAAACATCAGAACAGTGAATTTTTTCCAGGGAAAAAATCTGCTGTTCCGAAAAACACACACACAGCACAAGCACACCAAAAACCTTATAAACCTACACTAAACCTTAAATACACAACTATCTATGCAATAATCTTCACCCAAACCCTAACCCTAAGGTCCGTCACTACCACACACTTACCTTACCCCCACCCTAACCCTAAGGTCTGTCACTATCGCACACTTACCTTACCCGCACCCTAACCCTAAAGTCCGTCACAATCCCACACTTACCTTACCCACACGTTAACCCTAAAGTCCGTCACTATCGCACACTTACCTTACCCGCACCCTAACCCTAAAGTCCGTCACTATCGTACACTTACCCGAACCCTAACCCTAAAGTCCGTCACTATCGCACACTTACCTTACCCACACCCTGACCCCAATGTCAGTCACAATCGCACACTTACCTTAACCCATTCCATAACTTTCACACCACAGTGGAGAAAATGTCGAAGCTGCAGAAACATCCAACCAAATTCTTTCCCTGGGAAAGAATTTGGACTTCCACGGCTTCGACATTTTCAACTTTCAAACTTCCAAATTCAAACTTCTGGTGTTTGGACCTTCGGGAAGTTCGATTATGTAATAGGAACCCTATATATATATATATATATATATATATATATATATATATATATATATATATATGAACAGGACATATATTGGCTTGTTAGTGGCCTGGCATATGTCTTTCAGGATATAATCTTTACACTCTGTCACAGTTTTTTGTCTGACAAATTTACATATGATATCTTTAAATGATTGGAACACAACTAGTTGGATTACATGATGGTCTGTAGGGGCTATTATTTTGGTCCATTCGGAATTAAAAATTAGCAACATCGATTTCCTTTTTAGGATTTTGTACCAACCTGCTTTATATTTAATATTTAGACACTTATTTTTTATACTGGGTCCATTGAGTTGTTTTTGAGTTTGCAATCATTTGCACAGGGTCTCCAATGACATTATCATTATAGATAACCTTTTGGCAAGCATATTAACAATCAAATGTAGCATCAGGGCATTGCTTCCCTTTGTAGTAGTTGCAATTTAATATTTGTGATGGTATGGTCAATAAGACTATATTAGGGTACCATTATAATTAAGGGTGGTTTGTCTTTTTGATTCCTAGATAGGGGAATCATTGCATGGGCTCACAGATATTGTTATCATGATGGTATATCCATGGTTTTTATAGCAGAGATGACACTATTTAATTCATGTGAAATCACAGTTTTATACAGGGGCATGCAGCATTGTATACAGGTGTTTTCCTAGCACATTGAAATATATCTTCAAGGTGAAGTTCAGCAAGGGCTATTATTGTTCGTTCCCTAAAATTGTTTTTTGTTTGTGAATACATCACAAATGGATATAATATACTATTGGAACAGGAACGAACATAGCATTGCTGATAAACTTTTTGGATTTGGGCATTGCTCACGTATATGCTTTAGCTATTATTATTCCCTTGGACTTTACCATAGGGCTACTATAGTGTGGTATGGTCTATGAATATCAGTGGATTATTATTTGATATATTGGGATTGCGGTTTTGCATTTATATCTGAGCTGATTCAATTCTTCCCCTTTTGGATTATCTAATATTATTTTTTGCACTCTTGTTTAAATAAGATCATAGTCACATATACATACATATATATATACATATATATATATATATATATATATATATATATATATATATACATATATATATATATATATATATATATATATATACACATATATATTGCAATGCATAAGTCATCAGGCTAACACCAAATGGATTTAACCAAGATTGTTGGACCCACTGGAACCCGATAATATATGTATCTCCCATTTTCATAAATTGACTAAATGCATGAGGTCCTTATGGATCAATGTCTGGCACCTCATACTTTTTAAGGCATATTTAGCCAAGGGAATCTCACCCAGAGGCTTCAGAGTGTGTACCCAACCTCTGGTAGTGAATATAGATACAGAATTGGCCAGACATTGGGCCACGGCCCAACAAAAAGCCTCCATGGGGTTCGTGGAGGTATTGGCCACTTATTATGCTTGATCCACTGATATGAGTATATCTGAGGTAGCCAGGATATATGAGGAAACAAAGAAATTTGAAGGTCAACCTTCCTATACTACATGTTTAATTGAGTCAGGACTTACTCAACTTAGAACAACAATTTAGGGAGAGGAAAATAAATACATTTCAAAGAGATATGGAGGACTATGATAGGGGTAATCGCTTCAGCACAAGCAAACATGTTAAATTTCAGGATGGGAATAACAGAATTCTCAAGTGTAAACTGCCCAGGTCCATTCTTAACAAGTCCACATCATCTCATAATGGGACATCTGGGGACAATTCATCTTCAGCCAAAGACCTAGATATAGAGCATACCACAGATTCTCCTTTGACCAAAGGTAGTAATTCACAAAACCTTTTAGGGGCAGGACAAGTAGAGCAGGGAGAAAACATACCAAAGGCGAACAGTATAGAGGGCTTACTCAAACTCATGATACAGAAATAATTGGAAGCAATAATGTGTTAAATATTTCTTCAGAATCCTTGTCATAAATTCATATTCAATTGTTAAATAAAGGGATAAATTTTGTACCTGGCTTCTTTGTTTCTGAGGAGTCTCTTGCACTAGATGTCACATCCTTTTGCCGACTGCTAAATTTGAAACTGCATTTCCAATCATTTGACAACTCTAGAGAAGATGATGTGATTAAGTACCACAAATCCATCTTCATGCCCCCCCCCCCCATGCATCAGAATGTCCAGATGTTCCAAACAAGCATTCTCAAAGATCTACATTTCGGGGAATTTGAGATCAAGCACAACTTCTCAAAGGTGGAAGAACATGCTTTACAGGAATTGGAAAATAATAAAAATGTGGTGATTCTACCTGCGGACAAGGGAGGGGTGGTGGCTGTTATAGACTGGGTGCAATATAATGCTGAAGCAGAAAGGCAACTGAATAATGGGTGGTACTATATACATATGCCTCTAAACCCCAGTCCTAGTTTTAAGAAACAAATTGATGAATTTGTTTTGTCTGCTAAGGAGGAGGGCATCATATCTGATTCAATATTACATCATTTGACAGTATCTGATCCCAGGAGCCAATATCTTTATTTACTTCCAAAAATACATAAAGATTTTAATCATCCACTTGGAAGACCCATTGTTTCAGGTAAGGGTTCCATCACGGAATCAAGAAAAAATGAGCCAAGACCAAAGCCAATAACAAACAAAAAAGTCCTGAAGAATTTGTAGTAATCACCAGCCAGAAAACTTCATTTGTCTTTACTTGTCTATTGGCTTAATTGTTTAATCAAGTTTAGGGTATATAAGTGCAATTATCATTGTGTCAATTGTTTTGATTTCTGAAGAAGTCTGGGTGACACTCAGACGAAAAAG
Source organism: Protopterus annectens (assembly GCF_019279795.1). NCBI lineage: Eukaryota > Metazoa > Chordata > Ceratodontiformes > Protopteridae > Protopterus > Protopterus annectens. The sequence goes on along the minus strand of NC_056733.1, from coordinate 220,284,231 downwards.
CTTTGTACAATTTCAGCGTTAATTCTACACAAATAAAGTTTTCTGGCTGGTGATTACTACAAATTCTTCAGGACTTTTTTGTTTGTTCCATCACGGAACCACTTTCTCAATTCTTAACAAAACATTTACAACCTTTACTTAAATGGGTTTGCTCCAGGTTTCAAGACACTACCGAATTTTTACAAATTATCTCAGATATGCAATTAGAACCAGGTTGGTTATTATGTACTTTGGACGTATCTGCTTTGTACACCAATATTCCCCACTGAGCTGGGTTACAGGCACTTGAGTATTGGTTATACAGATCTGAACTATATCCACCAGAGTTTAACACCTTTCTGATCTGTCTAGCAGAACATGTTCTGACTAAAAATGTTTTCTACTACTAAAACAAATTATATTGGCAGGTCCAGGGTACGGCCCTGGGGGCATCCTTTGCCCCCATTTATGCCGATCTTTTTATGGCATTTATAGAAGAACATCTCATTTATGACACCAGCCATAACATATATTTATAGGAAATAGATATATGGGGGCATTACCTGGACAACTGCTGGATCGTGTGAAGAGGAGACATTAAATATCTTCAGGAGTTTGTGGAATACCTGAACAGCAATAAGTGGGGAATACACTTCACAGTCAACTATGATGCCCAAAAGATAACTTTTTTGGATGTGTTAGTTATCAGAAACATGAATCATACTTTACACACAGAGGTTTACCGTAAGTATCCAGAGTACAATTCTCTCCTATATGCATCTAGTTTTCACCCACCACACATTACAAAGAATATTCCCAAATGTCATTTTCATTGGATGAAGCGTATCTGCCCACATCCAGCTACTTACGAACATTTCAAGCAGGACCTGACTATGAGGTTCAAAAATAGGGGTTATAAAACTAGGGATATACTTTGCTGCCAGTAATTGAGTTTCAGGACTAGACAGAAAGGACCTTTTAAAGTACAAGGATGAAACACAGGGGGGTGACTGTGTGATTCAGTTTGTAACCACCTATGGGAGAAACACCAACAAGTTATTGGATAGCGTCCAAAGACACTGGAATATCCTCTTAGCAGATAATAGGCTATCAGAGTTTCTTCAGGACAGATGTCCTTTTTCCTTTTGTAGAGGAAGGACCCTTGGATCACATTTCAATCGTTTCAAACATGGCTTTAGATATACCCCGGATCCCATTCAAAGAACCATGACAGGTGATTTACTTTCTGGTTGTGTCCCTTGTGGACACTGCACACATTGCCATAGGTTGATAAAATCCAAACAGTTTACAAGCAGGAACACAGGTATTGTTTATGACATCAAATTTTATGGCAGTTATGGAACTGACTGGGTGATTTATCTTGCGACATGCCCTGCTCGGCCTTTTATATAGGACAAACTTCTAGATGCTTGAGAATACGTATATCCGAACATTGCAGTGACATTCGGACCAAAACACTCAGTAATGCTTTGTATAAACATTCAATGGCACACAAGAATGCTCATTTTAGATTTATTATTATAGACAGGATTGTGGGAAATAGAACAAATATAGCTGGGTGGCATTCAATATTAAACACAAAAGAAAAGTAATGGATCATTAATTTGGGTGGTTTATTCCCATTGGGGCTTAATAAGAATTTTTGATCAACCAATGAGCATGGATTTTGTTCCCACTTTGTGTTATATAAGGGCAATGATTTTTATGGCTTTTTGACTTAACACTGATGAAGGCTGCTTAACCTACTTAGCCGAAACTGGTTTATTACTGCTCTTTTTATACATGCTTTAATAAAGCATTTCTATACCACAGTCTGCTGGCCTTTGTGCTTTTTTGAATTGAATTCTAAGGCATGTCTCACAGCCTGTGTTTTTGCTCTTGGCATAACACAATTTAGTGCTCATTATCTTCTCTGCAAATGTAAGTATGAGTTCCTGTAGTAATTGAATCCCCAATTACGACAGTAACTTTTCTGACCAGATCTGAAGAATCTTCAACTTCTAATTCAGTAATATCTACTCTACCAATTGTTACAAAATGATCTTCCTCACTATTAATTTATTAGTCCCACTGTTGTCATTGCATATTACATTTGCAAGCATACAGTTCTCATGCAGCTGGCTTTGTCCATCCACAATGTGAGCCATGTTGTCAACATCTATGTCTCTCCTCTTCTTTCTTGCAGTAAAGTTCTTCAATCCATCCACATTCAATTTTGATTTCTTCCTTTTCAACTGCCCCTTGCCTTTTTTTTCTACTTTCTCTTTTGGAAACATGCTGTCTTTTTCTGTAGACTGAAGGTTTTTCTGATACGAAAAATGTTATCATTCCCTGTAATCTGTGTGTTGCATAATAAAGCAGTGTCCCTTTTAGTATGTATTCTGTTTGTTGTTGTTGTCTTTTGGCTTTTCCCGGTTAGGTGTCGCCACAGAGGAACTCCGGACCAATAATGATTGGCAGTAGATTTTCACGAATGCAGAGGCGCCAGCTCGATGTTCAACCTTCAATGAAGGCACGCCCATTTACCCATGTCTTTCGAATGCCCACCCAACCACGGGGAGGACATGCAGACTCCACACAGAAGGCACTTCTCGCACTCCAGACGAGAATCGAACGGGAGAACCTCTTGCTGTGAGGCAACAACGCTACTGCTGCACCACTGCAGAAGTTAGCATGTATTCTGTTTACTTTACAGATATTTATCAGTTTCTTTTTCTTCCTTGTTATTTGTTGTGAATGTCCTACTTTCTTTTTCATTTCCTTCTAAACATTCTGAATCCTTAGATTGCTGAATACTTTTGTCCAGAATTCCAAAGTTGCCTGGGGTATTGTCTTGTTTCACAGGGGTTGAGTGATCTTTACAGGCAATAGACACATCCTTTCCTGAATGTGTTCTATATGCTCTTTGAATAACATAATTTATCTCACCAGTCCAGTCATTAATGTGTGCAACAACAGTTCTCCAAGCCTTACCATCAGTAAGTCAAGATTTACTTGTAATGATGGTAAGTAAATCATCCAACTTTTGACACGAGGAATCCAGCTCACCAGTGTTATCAGACGTTACCTTTAAATATGCATAATTTTAATAAGCTGTAAAAGGTATTTGTGCTTTATCAAATCATTAATGGCATACTCATTGAAGGAATCCATATTCAGCTTCAAATGAATAAGAAATCATGAAAGAAAAGAACAAAATCAGTTACTACAGAATTCAAACAGCGCTTAAATCAACTTCTGCGAGAAAACTCACATACACACAATGTACAACTAAGCACTAAAGTAAGTAAAGTAAACTTGTTTCTCTGATCATACAAGTTCTGAAAGTCAGGCAAAAGCTGGAATTTCTTTACGTCGCACGTGAATGCGCACAGCAGCTTCTCCTCACTGTTGCTCACAGTCACACCTCTTTTTAACAGTAAAGATCAATAAATCACAAACCAAGACAGGATTGTTTAGATATGCTCACCCCCACCAGTAGTCTTAATTTGAAAACATTCAAACCTTTAAAATCTAGGGATACAAATTCTCTTACACTACCAAGCCTCAGCTATAACTAATATCAAACAGTTATGTTGATGTGCCGTAGATTAGTTTGTTTACCTTTTTAGTTTAATGATGCGCATTATCACAAAAACAGTACGAATGTTTCTAGTTCTATAATACTTCATGTTCCTTTCATTTTATGGTAGTCAAAATCTAAAAAAAAAATGTTTAGTCACAACTTTAAATTTTCCAGTCAGCCTTTTTTTTCTTATATAGCTTAGATGAAACTTATCCGTACTAAAGTGGCAGTCTTTCTTTCACAAAATCCATGTTATCATTTGTTGAACAAAACTGTCTCTGAGTACTGTTAATTACTTAAACATGGGGATGGTAGTATTTCATTCAGACAAAGAACCCAAGGGTTCTACCTATTGTGTTATGCATATGGAATAACCACCCTTAGTTGATAACATGTTTACAACAGTATGGTATTGAGGCCATTCATGTCCACATGCAAACGAACAAAGTTAAAAGACCACCATCTTATCAATATTTGTCCTAGTGCTTGATGCACATCTGCCAATTTAAGACCACCTAGACATGAAACAGTATAATTTTCCTTACTAATTGTTGAAAGAAGTCTTACAGTCTTTTTTATAACTGAGTCACAGCTGCAGGTGAACAGACTCTGGCATGTTAGAACAATGTAGGTAAGGGAAGTCAGCAAGCCAGAGATAAAGATTGGCTATAAGGGCTGGGTAGGTTGGGCTCGGGCATAAAGCGTTGCTGG